>NC_043012.1:58905633-58938133 GCF_006345805.1 Octopus sinensis | reverse complement strand
TATATATATATATATATATATATATATAAAGTGTGTGTGTGTGTGTGTGTGTGTGTGTACGTATTTTGAATATTATAACTCACGAACGCATAACCAGCTTGTAAATTTTGTTTCATTATTTTATGTCATGAATGTATTTTACATACTATAAAGTAACCCCACTAAAAAGCGTACGCACAAACATTTTGCCTCGGCTTCCATTATTCTATATACTGGTTCAAAATCGCATGCAATCAAACATGGACTAAAATCTCTTTAAGATACTACGAAATTGCAAAATTTTCACCAGGTACCCAGTCATGATTAGTAAAACGTTAAACCGGTACGGTATGATAATATTCTGTCTGAAAAAATAATATTAAAAATATTTAAATCGTGTGCATCCTCCTTTACTAATATATCTTTTCACTAAAACACTACTTTGGGGAAATCTCTGAAACGGAATTTAATCGACTGCCCACCTCCCTTAAAATTTCGGACCTATATAAATACACACACATACATACGCTCATACATATGCACATACATGCATATGTATATATGTCCTTAATTGCTAAATTTTTATTCCGAAAAAACTTTTCCTTTCCCGAAATGCAATTCGTAAAAGTTCGCCATTTACAGGATGTAATATATGTAAACTCACCCATGTGCTTCGTTGATGTTGATCAGTTAGCTGATCGGCTTAAGCGGGGCAGGGTCGTTTATTTATGACTAGCAGCATAGCCCGGCGTTGCCCGGGTATGTAAGAGCCCCTAGTAGGCAACGACTAATCCCAATGTAGTCCTTTCCCTCCAGGGAACGAAGGTGCATGTGGACGTTGCAATGTCTTGTCTTCACTGGAATACGTCTGTATATACGATGTTCCTAGCTGTCCGTTTGGGCGAAAACATGAAAACATCATTGCGCCTCCCAACGCGTGAACAGCCCACGTAGAGTTGACCGTGGGCGAAGCACTGTTCGCCCAAATGTAACCCAGCGACTTGTAGCGTTTGGCCTTGGGATTTATTGATGGACATTGCGAAGCAGAGTTTAACAGGAAACTGAGAACGCCTGAAGTGGATTGGTAGGTCAGCGCCCGACGGTTGAAGGTGCATCCGTGGAATGAAGACGTCCTCTCCCTTCCCACAACCGGTAAGTATTGTGGCCGTTATTAAATGTGGTGCCAAATGTTTCACAACCAAACGTGTGCCGTTGCACTGTTTAGGTGGAACCAAATTCCTGATGAGCATAATGGGCGCACCGACTTTTAACTTCAGGATGTGTGGTGGCAGGCCTGGCGGTTCAAGTGAATTCAGGAATTCAACAGGATAATCGGCAAGCTGGGCGGGGTCTGCTGTCCTATCTATAGATTTGTAGACGTGGACATCACCAGGAATAGCTTCAAGTAGCTGGATATTGATGGAGTTGACGGTTGTATTTTTGGGTGCGAGAATAGCTCTGCCTGCCAGCCATTTTAGGTCGCGTAAATTGTTTTGTAGGTCGTGGAAGACAGCGTCCCGGAGGCTAGCAGGGGTGTCGACAATGGTGCAAAGTGAGTCCAATTGAACGTAGCCATCCGCATCAGACAGCATCCTATTTTCACCGAGCAATAAGAGGTCCCTGGAGAATGCAGCGGATCCGCTGTCACCAATTAACTGCGCGCGCATGTTAGTTTGGAGGTGCAAGGGCCGCACATGTGCCCAAAGAGCTGACGACTTAAGGCACGCGCGCACGGCATCGGCACGGGTTCCTTTTGGAATAACAGGTAGAGTCTGCCTGAAGTCTCCTGAAAGAAGTAAAGTTAATCCTCCATGAGGGCCGTAGAGTCTTGCAGGGACCTGTCCAGTGCCTCAAGGGCGCCTTTGTGTGCCATAGTGCACTCGTCCCATACGATGAGTTTGCATCTGCGCAGAATGTCGGCCTGTTCTGAGTTCTTGGCGATGTTGCAGATAGGTGACTCGGACTTTGCCAGATCGAGCGGGAGTCTGAAGGCAGAGTGGGCGGTTCTGCCACCCGGAAGCAACGTGGCCGCGATACCAGAGGAAGCTACAGCCAGGGCAATGTCCGTGTTGCGTCTGACCTCTGCCAGAATTAGTTTAGTGACGAAGGTTTTGCCAGTGCCGCCGGGTGCATCAAGGAAGAAAATCCCCCCACGTTGCTGTCTGACAGAGTCTACGATGGTGTTGTAGGCTATGCGCTGGTCTGGAAGCAGCCGTGGTTCATTATCTTGGACGTACTGGTGCAGTTCCTCAATGCAGTAGGAAGTTTCGCGTAACAATTCAGCAGACATAACATTGGCGTGTTCACGTGTGGGTGGTGGAAGGCCGTACTCTGTTAAAGCAGACCCACCCATATCGATGACAGCGTCTTCGAGTTGAATGAGCGCAAAATTGTAAATGAAGTTGGTGAACGTGATCTCGGCGGAAGGGCAGTGTTGCTGAGCCGTACGTAAGAAGTCGTGCGACATGTCATCCCTGTATTTCATCCAGAGACTTAGTGGATCACTAAGCTGACATTTTTGAAGAAGGATTGCGAAAAGATGTCGTAGGGCCGAATGCGTTTGCAGTAAAGCACCCTCTGCCATCGTGGCGTCCCACTGGGAGTCATCCTCTAGAAGGCCAAGTCTCATACATGCTTCCCTGAAGGTGTCGCACAGAACCCCATTGACGGTACGTATATTGGCGAAACCTGTTGGACCAGTGACCTCATGTAGAAGGAGACGGAGGTAGAAGCATTCTTGCTGGTTTGGCGGGATGTTGTAAACTCGACCCAGGCAGGAGTCAAACTTGACGCCTGGGAAGCTTTCGACGTTTTTGCCGGATTTCCGTCGAACCCAGGTGTTTTTAGACCACACGAAGTACGATGGGACCGTGGGTACAAAAGCGTTCGAGCGAAGTCATCACGTTGGCATAATTTGAAGAAACCAGTCAACGTTGTGTCTTTAGGGCTGGTGGCTATCTGCACAGCACTTTGCTCTGTGAAGTAAATCTGCTGTCCATTTTCCAAGTGTACAGCAAGCTGCACCACAGCCGGGTGTCTCTGATGGAGCGGGAAGCCGTAAATGCGCCAAAACGCTTCGTTGCTGCTGAGGTACCGGCCAGCCAAGTAGTTGGACACTTCGTCGCGACTGGTGGTCCTCTGGATGCTGAACATGGCAGCATCGCTGCCTTTGTTGATATATTTGCAGACATATTGTATTGACCTGATGGAGCTGCAGAACTCAACGTTGACGTGGGCTTTGAATATCTTCGACAGGAGAGGACAGTAGGGGACAATGTAGCTGTTGTCCACTTGATGTCGCCCAACCGTAATCGTGCGGCCTCCATTGGCTGGACTCCTTCGTTTGTACAGCGGATACCCATCGCCGCCTGTTTGAGTCTCCAAAGTGAACCGTTTAGGGAATCCCTTTGAGCAGGCTAATCCGTTTTTGTAGCATGGTGTGTTGGCGTAATTTGGTCCACAGGGCCCGTGTACCATGGTAGTGCGGACAATTTCGTAGAGTCCGGGGTCCTCATCGGGGTCAGGAATCTCGGCGGAAATGAATTTGTCAATGTCATTAGTCTCGATTTTATGAGTGAGCCAAATTAAGATGTGAGCATGTGGCAAGCCCCTCTTTTGCCACTCGACCGAAAACATGTGGCACCTGACATGCCCGAAAATCTGACTCTTAACTATCAAATCCTTCATTTTGCCCAAATTCAGACGGAAAACCCTAGCAACGATGTCGTGTCGATGGGTGTGAGATTGACCCGGGAGGAGTTCGCGAGTGATTTCGTCGCAGCTGGGATTGCACGTGTAGGTGATAAAGAGGTCCGGCCGGCCGTAAATGCGCACGTAGGTCAAGGCGTCTTGGGTCCTTTCACGCATATATCGCGGTCCTCCCGTGAAGGTGGAGGGTAGAATGCATGGCTTGCCGATGTTGCGAGGGTCATTTTCTTGTTGCAAACCGTCACGGAGATGAATGTAGGAGTCGGAGCGAAGTTTGGTCTGATTAAGTTTAATGTATAGCAGCCTTTCCGATTCCATTTTTGCGGCCATATCGACGGCGAACTGGTTGAATAGCTGACGACAACGGGGCAATAAGTTGAACTCACCCTCCCTGACCATGAACCGGTATGAGTAGAACGCCCTGCAGGAAACCGTCTTTGATGCCGCAGTAGTTTGATTGGAGGGCTGCCGTAAAGGAATTCCGAAGTGGTAGCCGTCTTCCCCATAAGGGAAAAGCAATGGATAGTGAAGCGCGTCATAAGATCTGTGAGTCTCGCTGATCCTGTGTAGGTTGTTACCACGGGAGGAGATGATTATGTCACGGCTGTTGTGTTGCTCTCCGTGTATAACTGCGGCAATTTCGTTGCACGCAGGTGCGTTGAAACGGCGTTCATGCTCCCCGTGGGGTCGTTTATCAGCATCAATGACAACGGTGAAGTTTGAAGATGGAGCACTGTCCAAGGCATATCTGAAGCTGCAGACGTAGCTGTTGATATCATGAAGCATGGTTTGGAGACGGAGAAGAATGTCTTTGCGGGGAACATAGCTTGTACCCGGTATTATTCCAAGGCGTGCATCAACCTGGTGGTTGTAGTCGGCAATGAAGTATATTTGGAGGAAAGAAGACTGCTGAATCTCGTCTGGCAGAAGTGACCCAATAAGATGGTAGACCTGTCCCTGCACTTTGAAAGTAGGCATCCAGCCTTCTCTGGGAGGAATTCTGGCCCCAAAAGAGGTCATTTGGAATGAGCAGTTGTACTTTCGAATTATTTCAAGGAATTGTGACGAATCGGGGGTTAAACCCGCCGCGAGATCCTTCAGTGGTTGAGGTGGTTCCCGTAGGGGTGGCAGGTCCACTTTGCCACCAGAGCAGCACAAACCAGGTGGCTCTCCGGGCCATTTCTTGGCTTTGCAAAACTGGCATACAATTGTCATTGACCCTATCTTGATGTCGTCACGCAAGGAGAAGTTAATTGTGGCGTCGTAGTTGAATGCTAGTGACAACCAGAAAGCGGGGGCAGGGGTACGTACACCACGAATGATATCCCGACGTTTGTTGATACTCTCAAGTCGAGTGCACCGTGCCTCAGCAGATTCAGATGCACGTGCGACAGCGGTAGCAGTGGCATCTCTTGAAAGCCTTTCAGCTCTCGCCTCAGCACCCTCTGAAGCCCTAGCAGAAGCAGTGTTAATGGCATGTCTGGATGTCCGAATAGTCCGTTGGTGTGGAGTTTCGGCAGATCGAGCCCTGGCTGTGTTTGCGGCGTTAGCAGCTTGGCGAGCTCTCCTCTGTTGAGGTGTTTCGGCAGCTTTGGCCATGGCTTTGTTTGCGGCGTCAGCATCTTGGCGAGTTCTCCTCTGCTGTGAGGTTTCGACAGATCGTGTCCTGGCAGTGCTAGTGGCGTTAGCCGCATTCCGAATGGCCCTTTGTTCGGGGTTCTCGCGAGCTCTGCGGATGGAAGCACAGTAAGAAGCCCGCATGTTTTGGCTGGACTGTTGCTCTTTCGTCAACCTCGAGCGGAGGGAAGATCTGTACGCTGCGACCCTTGCAAGTCGGGTAGAACGGTCGCTAGTAGTTTCAGATGCCTGAGCAGCGGCATAACGGGAAGCTGTTTGCGAGAGGCGCAAGGCGGTTTCCTCGTGGGTCTCGCGTGCCCTTCTAGCCCTGGCAGCCGATGCCTTGGCCGTCCGAGGGCTGAGGAGGGTCCTTCTCTTCTTGGGTGGCATTTTGGTGGATAGCAATGTGTTTGGCAAAGGTGTAATAAAAAGGAACACGTGGGGTAAGTATTTTGGTGGATAGCAATGTGTTTGGTAAAGGTGTAATAAAAAGGAGCTCGTGGGGTAAGTATCCGAAAACGTATAAAAATGTACAAAAACGGCCAAAAAGCTGGCAGCAATGTGAGTGACAACAACGAAAAAGTCAAAAGTGATCAAACTGAACAAACGAAAGGAAAAGTTTTTTGATGCACACGACAAAAGTGGTTTATAATAAACCAAGAGTTTGCAAGTAGCGTCCGAGGACCGTTAGGGTACGTCAAAAATTGAAGGTAAAACGTTTGGGGTGGTAGTTATAAAGAAAGTTTAAACCAAAAAAGTATTCGAATAACTTGCGGCTGCAGCAGCTATTAGCAGAAGTGGCGGTGTTGGGGGTAAAGTCTCGAATGTAATTTCTTCCTGGTAGGAATTGGTTGGATCGAATTATCGATAGCTAAAAAGGTCAAGTTGCGTCCCCTAGACAGTCTGGTTTGTGTTTAATACACAAATTTGTTTGCTATGTGTGCCACATATGATTAAATTAACCGATTTTTTCCAATAATGTATCCTATTGGAATAAAAAAGCTATATAGCTCCTTGGAGCAGACATGATGCTCGTTGTTAAAAAAAAAAGATTCCTGCCAATTTGTGAAAGATATTGTCGAAAATATGTCATCTTGAATTTGAACGCGATTTCCCAAAATGGCATGATTTTATCGATTGTTTCTGATGGTAAGGTATTGCATGGAAAACTAACGTCAGAATTGAGTTTCTTAGGGTAACATTAAGCTTCACCATGAGTTTGGTGAAAATCGATTGCAAGTTGTGAAAACTACCATAGATAATGCGTTGCATAAAAAAAGCTTAGATTCTCGAGTTGCGTCCCCTAGACAGTCTGTGGTTCATGTTTATGATTCTCGACCCCATGTCGAATTTATCAATTTTTTTCAGAACTGGGGGAACTTTTCAAAATTTTCGCTGCGTTAGTTTTGAATTATGACATTGGGCTATGTGTGTGTCAAGTTTCATCAGAATCGGTTGAAAGCCGTGGTCAGGGTGAGGGTACGAGAAAACAGACACACAGAAGCACGCACAGACAAACTGCCGTTTATATATAGAGAGATACATTCAGGCCTGCTGATGAATACGTAAGTATGAAATCACTGTGATACAGGTCTATATTTTTTAAATGTCTTACTTTGAAAAATTGCATTCGGTGGGATTAGTAATATTTTTGGTAGAAATGACTAATTTGTCCCTCTTAGCGTGTGGCATGTATGTATAATGCTCTCTGGCATGTATGTATAATGCCCTCTATATATAAATTCATATATATATATATATATATATATATATATATATACACTTTTACATATATACATACATGAAGAATTTACAGCGGCTCTAATAAGTTCAGGAGTATACCAGTCTAGGTGCCAACCCTGAGACATTAGGCTTCTCAAAACCCGAAAGTGAAATCTGATTCGAAGTCATATCCAAGTGAAATCTGGGATGGTAAAATTCTGTAAAACTTTCCGGATGTTTATCATTTCATCATATATGCGCATGTCGAGACATGCAACTATATGCATGAGAATACATACATAAAAATCTTACAATTTTTGCACCTATACCTACATAACAAAATATTCTCTTTTACTCTTTACTCTTTTACTTGTTTCAGTCATTTGACTGCGGCCATGCTGGAGCACCGCCTTTAGTCGAGCAACTCGACCCCGGGACTTATTCTTTTTTGTAAGCCCAGTACTTATTCTATCGGTCTCTTTTTGCCGAACCGCTAAGTAACGGTCACGTAAACACACCAGCATCGGTTGTCAAGCAATGCTAGGGGAACAAACATAGACACACAAACACACACATATACATATATACATATATACGACAGGCTTCTTTCAGTTCCCGTCTACCAAATCCACTCACAAGGCATTGGTCGGCCCGGGGTTATAGCAGAAGACACTTGCCCAAGATGCCACGCAGTGGGACTGAACCCGGAACCATGTGGTTGGTTAGCAAGCTACTTTCCACACAGCCACTCCTGCGCCTATTCTGTTGACTTTATTGAACTTCCAATGAAGGAGCCTCGGATATAGGTTAGAAACCGGCTCTTCCTCTATTGGCAAGAAATCTTGAAATAAAATTGAATAATGACATAAATACATGCATGCATGCATACATACATACATACACACATGCATACTTACATACATGCGGTACTTGCGTGTTTTTGAGGTGTGTGGAACCATCTCTTGGCCATAATTTTCCCAGTCTACTCATATCAAGTGTAGTATCACCCGATTGGGTCACATCTATGGATAAACTGACATGTGAACCAGTGAGAGTGAAAGACCGCTAGTTCTTTTCATAACTATCTTCTAAGAGAAGGAAAAATAGTGGAAGTATAAAACCTGATGTGCAGTCAGTTTCTGGTCGTCTTAACCTCAGTTATGTCACTGGTTTCGTAGATCTCTGTGCTTTAGAAGTGTTCCGTACTGTGCAACACTATATCAGCGAACTGAAAATTTTCGGAGACTCGGAGCATTTGTATGAACTTACTAAGTTGTCTTGTTCGGTCAAGTGTAGACCTCCACTAACCCTAACACTAACCCCAACCCCACCTACACGCATACAGAGATATATGCACACATGCAGTTACACAGACGTAATACTCATATACATTTATATAAATATATATACATATACATATATAGATAGATGTATATACATACACATATATACATACATATATATACATATATATATATGTATATACATACATATACATGCATATATATATATATGTGTGTATATATATATGTATATATATACTCTTTTACTCTTTTACTTGTTTCAGTCATTTGACTGCGGCCATGCTGGAGCACAGCCTTTAGTCGAGCAAATCGACCCCAGTACTTATTCTATCGGTCTCTTTTGCTGAACCGCTAAGTGACGGGGACGTAAACACACCAGCATCGGTTGTCAAGGAATGCTAGGGGGACAAACACAGACACACAAACATACACACACACATATATATACATACATATATACGACGGGCTTCTTTCAGTTTTCGTCTACCAAATCCACTCACAAGGCTTTGCTTGGCCCGAGGCTATAGTAGAAGACGCTTGCCCAATATGCCACACAGTGGGACTGAACCCGGAACCATGTGGTTGGTAAGCAAGCTACTTACCACACAGCCACATATATATATGTAAATATATATATATACATATATATATATATGCTTCCTAGCAGTCATTTAGTCCCAGAAGATCTGCTAGCTAGGAGACATATATAGCCTCTATTTTACCTGCTCCACTCACTGGATTTGAATTTTTATCTGCGTTCATAGCAACAGTAGATGCTAACCGTGAGCGAAAAGATAAGTTTTTTTCAGTTATCGAACTTCGATATGGACAAAGACTATGACCTTATAAGTCAATACATAATTACTGTTCCTGTACCACAGACAACTCGAAGCTTACAAACTTCCCACACTTATATATTTGACTCATATGTTCGTGCGCGGGCGCATGTGTATGTGTGTGTGTGTGTGACGCACTTTCACAGGCTGTCTGCCTACCAAAGTCCCTCAGTATTCAACGCCGAGTTCCAGAACTAAACTAGAAGCCGCCATTTGTTGAAAAAGGTTGCGAACTAGGTCAAAACCAGAAACCAAGTGTTTGCGAAGGCTACTTCGTAACCACACAGCCAAGTATGCGCTCATATGATATACTATTATATTTTCTCTCTCCATCACCGTAGATATTAAGAAGCTATCGAAAGTCTATTGAGGCAATATTCGTAACCGACTCTTTTTCATTTTCATGTCCATTGTCTCATTAACATTGTGATTATATCACATTTTCTGTTTTATTAATGACTATATTCCCATTGGCTATCTTCGTTTACATTGTCAACAGTATTCCACTTAAAACTCACACAGGATTCTACGTCATATGACTACAAAATGTTACGTCACACATTTACGTAATCCTACGTCATACACTTTATACAATTTACGTCATCGCCTACCACTTGATTGACAGATATTATTCGACGACCGAATTTTATATTATAACTTAGAGGAATAACAGAATTGCATATTGCTATATATTTTTGTGTGTCCATTTTGTGTCTGTGTGTCTGTTGAATTCATACTAAATATGATATCAGGAATATTGTTATATTATCTATTTCGATGCAATATTTCAGCCAAATTCTATACTAAATATAGATTAGTATACAACAACCCCGCTCGCACTAAATGTTTACATCAATACAGATTCATTTTCTGACCTTCCATAGTTTTTGCCGTCTTCCTCATTTGTAATTTCTATTTAACTCTCCCAAAGACCTAATAATATCTTGAATACAAATTTCCTTCTATTAAACTATTGCACAAAATAATCCTTTGTACTATCGAAACATCGCTCTCAGAACTGCAGTGGAATTAATTTCGTCGGCCCTAAAAGGATAAAACACGAAGTTGATCACGGTGGAATTTGAACTCAAAACGTAAAGACGGGCGAAATACTGCTAAGCTTTTGGCCTTGCATGTTAGCAGTTCCGCTTTCCCGCCGCCTTGCATTTGCTTAAATTAATCTTTTCTGCTATGTGCACAAAGTCTGAAGGGATTCGGGTGGTTATTCGATTGCATCGACCCTAGTACGCGAGTGCTACATTTTTTAATCGAGCCCGAAAATACGAAAGGTAAATTTGCCCCCAATGCAATTTGAACTCAGAACGTAAAGACGGAGAAAAGTGGCACTAAGTAGGTCGTCCATCGCGTTAACTCTTCTGCCAGGCGTCGGTTTACTGGTGCATGAAATACGAGACATGTTTTTGTGGTTGCACCATGTTACAACACAGCTGTTTTGTATTAACTTCTATTACGGCGCCCCTTGGACAAGTGTCTCCTACCCCAGCCACGACATGACCAATGCCTTCTTTGTTTAGACCTCATAGGCTAAATTAACTGACCAAACCTTTAATCAAATCTAATCTGTCCATTGATATCTCGTCTCTACCTTTTCTAGGATTAGAAATTCCAGTATAATCTTCCCTTAATT
Source organism: Octopus sinensis (assembly GCF_006345805.1). Classification (NCBI taxonomy): domain Eukaryota; kingdom Metazoa; phylum Mollusca; class Cephalopoda; order Octopoda; family Octopodidae; genus Octopus; species Octopus sinensis. The sequence goes on along the minus strand of NC_043012.1, from coordinate 58,927,319 downwards.
ATGGCTCATGGCTCAGTGGTTAGACCATCGGGTTCAAAACCAAGAGGTAGGGAGTTCGATTCCCGGGCAGGGCTGTGTATTGTGTTCTTGAGCAAGATATTTTATTTCACGTTGCCCCAGTTTACTCAGCTGTAAAAATGCGTTGCGACTTCATCGGTGCCCATCTTTATTGACATTTGCCTTTTCCTTGCATGACATCGGTGGCGTGAACAGGGGAGGCTGGTATGAATGGGCGACTGCTGGTCTTTCATAAACCACTTTGCCCGGACTTGTGCCTCAGAAGGGGTGTTTCTAGGGGTAATCTCATGGTCATTCATGACCGAAAGGGTCTTTGCGCTTTATCCTTTACTGATGGCGGTAATATAAGTTTTGTGAGAGATTTCTGATTGCTTTTTCTCGCAGGGTGAGTGACCACGAAAAAGCACTCCTATATGCTTATCGGCCTCAGTGCTACGTATAAGCTTTGGGAACTAATTGTTTTGGTCACGGACAAAATGCACAGTTTGTTCGCTGTAGTTATGAACCCAGGTGTGTGTATATATCGCGACCACACAGTACGTTTCGTCAAACATCCAAGCTTTGCAATTTTACTTCTTTTAAGGCGATAAATCGTGTGATTTCAGACTGATTTTGCTATTGTCTTTAGCAGGTCGATTGATCGTATATAGACCAAATCGTTTGACTCAACAAACCGCTCACATACGGACTATTTCTTTAGTTATCTACAGCTATCTACGCTCTTGATCTACAACTACATGTGGACTCTGTTCCAAAATGCTTATCGATTTCTTCAAAACAACGTTTACAACACTTGAATTAGCTTCATGAACCTGCTTCTAGTTTATACATAATGAAGGTCTTTAAATATATTATTTGAACCGAACAGAAAAACAATCCTTGGTTCCTGTGACCAGCTCCATTACGAATGATACATCTATTTTTGTTTTTTATTTCACAAATATAATTGTTTTCAACGTCGAACACATCCAGTTCATATATTCGTTATCATTAATATATTTGTGTACAACGATATAGTTCCTTCTCATCTCCGCTGAACTTATCTACCTATTATATCTGTATTACTCCCCAAACCAGAATATATAACAATGTACAACGAAGGAAAAGAATCGTATTCTTTGCACAATTAACTTTATTAAATAACATTTCCCTATTTACTTGTATAATCTAGAGTAGACTATTATAATATTCCCGTTGTAAGATGGAGGGTGTTATATTATTTATCAAGAAAGGCAAAAAAAGAAAAAACGGTAGGCTGGCAGTATCTTTAGTAAGGCGGGCAAAATGCTGAGCGGCATTTCCTCTGTCTTTACGTTCGAGGTTCAGATTCCACCGAGGTCGACATTGTCCCTCATTCTTTCAGGATCGATAAAATAAGTACCAATTGAGCACTTAGATCGATGTAATCGTCTCATCAATTCCTCCGAAACTGCTGGCTTGGTAACAAAATTTGAAACCATTATTTACGAAGAAAATGGCGGTGTATAACAGAAAGAACGAAGTGACACACAAAATACCTTGTGGTATTTAGTTGATGTTTTTTTTTTCTTTTATATTCTGTGTTCGATAAAATAAATTCCAATTAAATGCTGCTGATCGACATATTACATATTTAACTGGATTTGCATCCGTGTTAGAATTAGTTATTTATGAAAGAACACCTCCAAGTACATCATATCCATCTTATGAAGACTTGCTATGTTAAGAGCCCCAGCTTGAGGGGTCCGTTGTGAAATAAAGGACGCCTTTTAGGCTTGGCAGTAGCATCCGTCTCTAGATCTGAGCTCAACGGATTTCTACCAGTGTAAGATAGATAGATAGATAGATAGAAAGATAGATAGATAGATAGATAGATAGAGAGAGAGAGAGAGAGATCGAATGGGAGAGAGACTGGGAATAAAGAGAGAAACAGAGAGGAGGAGAGTGAGAGAAGAGAGAAAAAGAGGAAGAGAGACGGAAGGAAGTAGTGTATGGTATGTTCCACTGAATCACTGTGTCATTTTAGCGAAACGCATTCTGTTGTAAGCGTTCGGGTTACGTTTCCAGTCTTAGTTTTACTTCTTTCCTCCCTACCTTCCTCCTCAATATTCTGGGTGGTCATGTAAGACATCCTTAAGGCACCCCTTCTCCTACCCACCAATTATATCCTCAAAAAAACTCAAGAAACAAAATAGAAAATCTGCAAAATAGGTACCGCTTTGCAGCCACGTGGTTTCAGTTTCACTACTACGACGCGGCACCAAGGGCATATGGCAGCGACTGTGTACATATATATATATATATATATATTATATATATATATATATATATATACAACTCATAAATAAGGCTAAAGAAAATTATTTCTATGCCAATATGCTGATAACAGACTTTTAAATCGTCAATTTCCACATATTATTTACTCGCTACAGAAAACACGTGGAGCTGAAATCAAGGAAAGCCATCCAATAGAATTTTTTTTAAAAAGTTCGTTATTTCTATATTGAATCAATTTCGGAATTAATCTCATAATAGATGTTTTCCTCTTCAATAGAAAATACGAAAAGATATAAATAAAATACTTACATAAATAAAATACCCATGGAAAAAAGCCGAAGCAAAAATCATGAGTACATATAAGTACCCCAGATACTACGTGTATATATAACAAACTTTGGATGTAGAACAAACAACAAATTTAAGGTCCTGAAATCTGTTGTTTGTTCTACAACCAAAGATTGTTATACTCGACTCATTTACTTGAGCACTTCTATAGCAGACCTATGAACCCTATTGTTCCTAATAAGAAACAATCACTATGTAACTTCAAAAATATCATAAAAACTGTTACTCAGAGTTTCACGTCCTCGTTCATCGGAACCAGAACTGACCGATGAACAGGAATGTGAAACTCTGAGTAACAGTCTTTGTGATGCTTTGCAGCTATATTAATAAAGCATATTACTCTACCTCCGGTATTCGAATATTATTTTTTACACCTTTGTTTCGCATTTATGTGCTTACATACATGCATACACACGGATAGAGATTTTGACGTCTATATCTAGCATATTGACTGTCCACTTTTAGTAGTCAGTCCTTTAAATTTTGTATGTAAAGAATATTTTTAATCTTCGGATTTTTTTAATATGCTAGGCCACTGGTTTTAATTGATTAATATCAATTTCTACCCTTATTCAATTTTATATATATATATATATATATATATATATATAAGCATATATGTGTATATTTATATATACAAACACACACGAACACACACACACACACACACATATATATATATACATACTAAATCGTATATGTATATGTGTGTGTATATGTTCTTGCTTGTCACCTTGCCCGCTTGACAGTTACTGCTTATGTCAACCTAACACATTGGTTCGTTAAAATAAACTAGATAATAGAATACGAACCGGATTTTAAAACAACGTTCGATTTTGTTTTCTACTAAAACCGTCAAGTCGATGCTCCATCTTGAGCGCAATCCAATCTGTGAAAAATGTAAAAGATATTGACTGATTTCAAATATAAGCACAAATGTCGTAGCATATGGCAGATTAAATCAACCCCAGTATTTCACTGATGCAGTAATTTATCGAACTCGGTATGAAGACATGTTTGATTTCGGAAAGAATTGATTGCAAGACGTAAAGGGACATAACTTCGTGTTTGATTTTCTAACGACTCTCGAACCTACGTGGCTTTAGTTACGATAAAATCGGGTAAGCATCAACGAGAGGGTACTGAAAATTTCCTGGATTTAAGGGTGTCGTGAAAGGCCTAGTTGAAGGCCCAAACTTGCGTGCTCTTTTACAAAGCTTAGAAAGACTGTGAGATCACTGCAATAAGTGTTTGAATCTGAGGGAGTAATATGTTTTATAAAATCATAATTAACTGATCTTCCTGTAATTTGTTTTGTCCAAAGGTAGAAAATATTCAGCAACCCCTCGAATGTAGTTTAGCAACTCGCAAGAAATAACAGCTAAATCAGGCTCAGATAGGAAGATATCCGGGTCACATTTTGGATAGTAATACTTTCTGATTTTGTCACAAGGCCAGCATTTCTGAGTGGAGAGGACAAGCCGATTACATCGACTCAAGTATTCAATGACTTTTGTCGACACCTGAAGGACGAAATGCAAGGTAATGTGAAATTAGAAATTGAGAAGCCAGAAAAAAAAATGCTTTATGCATTTTATCCAACGTTCCTTAATGATTCAGCCAGCTCGTTACTTAACGTAGATTGGATAATAATTAGTCTTAAACGAAGTGACTGAATGAAAAAACACAAGATGATCATAGCCAGAACGTCCTTGATCATACTTATGCTCACTCAATGCTGACCTGGGGCTAAATACCAACAACTGTAAAACATTAAATGCGTTTCTTTGCAATTTCAGCTAACTCCCTCCATTACTCATTTATGGATTAATGTTCTTTATGCTTCTTCTTTCTATGTTTATGTCTGTTGTTCTTTTTTTTTTATTTCAATCCTTGCATATTTTCTGATGGTGGATTTAAATCGATTTCATTGGAATTTCAATGCAAAAGAGCAAACAATAAGGCTTTTAGTCTGACGTTGTAGAATATCTTCCAACTCCCCTTTCAAGAACGACTATTGGCTGCTTTTTGTTGTTGTTGCTGCTGTTGTTGTTCTTGCCACTGTTGTTGATGTTTGTGTTGTTGTTGTTGTTTCTTTTCTTTGCTCTTACTGGTTTCGTCTTTGTTGCTGTTGCTGTCTTAGTTGTTGTTGTTATTTTCAGTATTGTGGTGGTTATCGTCCCTGATACCGTTGTTGTTGTCATCGTCATCGCTTTCGTCGATGCCGCTGCTATTGTTGTTGTTGCTGTTGTCTTTGTCATCGTCGTCATCGAAATTGCTATTATTGTTGCTATTCAGGTTGTTAACGTCATCGTCATCACCATCAACGGTGTCATCATTGTATATTGTTGCAGTTATTATTGCATAGCTACAGATATACCTCCACCCCGATCTAGTAGTACAATGGTCAGAGGCGTGTCAACCGTGACCATCTTGTCTTTTTATATTACCACGATCTGTTGTGCTTTTCCTTTCTATAAGACAATAATGTATAAATCGAGGAATATTGTTCTGTTATATCTAGCAGATTCGAGCGAACGCATTCCGACTCCTTCGTTGACTCGAATTACACAGGTGGAGCATTTTAGACGATTGAATCGGAACCAGTGTATTACTGGTATTCAGCGCTGTCTTAGCAGCATTGTATTCCGGAGAAGTTAATGCGCAGAGACCTATAGTATTTATTTATTTATTTATTGACAGCAAAGCAAATGAAACATAGAATTGGGCCCTAAACCTAAGAGGCCCCTGGGCGATATTCCTGTGTGCACATGCCCGAGGATAGCATCGATCCCGGAGATTTAGGATTACAATACAAAACCTATGCAATTGGAATTTGAACTTAGAAAGTAGAGAAAAATAGCGAAGGCATCTAGATTAGGATATTGAGATTACGAACTTTACCTTTTCTTTCACTTCACAGCCTTAAATCATGATATGCTTCTGAAGAATTCTCTTTTACGCGTGACTATAACAGAAACGTGGCGTATTCCCTTTAGACCGAATCCACTACTTGGCTGATTTCTGTTTCTAATTGAAGACATCTTCGTATACGTTATTAATTCCCTTGTCAATTGAAGGGGAACTTCGAAACCCTTCTAAAAACAAAGATCTGTTTACATCAAGTTGAAACAACCCAGTATAGAATGGAAGATTCCGAAAGGTTCGCTTTTAAATCTGTTTCATACGAGTGGGTTGATAATATAAAGTAATATAACAACACTGGCCAAACCAACAAAGGCAGCATTAACTACTTCTAAGTTAATATAAATAACACTATAATGAACAGTAGAACGAAAGACCAGAGGGTATATTAAAGGAATGCTTTAACTGTAATTACATCGTAGATTTATTAAATTTTCTGAAATCATTTAATACTGGAGAATATTTTGGTGATTTTTATGATACTTGTTTTAGTTCGGTACAGCTAGAAATGTTACAGTAAAGTTTCGAAATTCTTTAGATAATTCCACCTCCGTCTAAAACAATGCCTTATGGTAAAAATAGCAAATTATAGAAAGTTCTTAATGCAGTTGGATGATTTACAATCGAGTGGTTTGCCTAGAGTTATCATAATGTCGCATTCAGCAAATGCTTCTGTATAAAGTCACTAACCGTACAGAGACTGAAGCAGAATGATAACGGCTTAATTGGTTGTAACTAATAAACTACCTTCCACGCAAGTGAATGAAAAAGTTCGCTTTTAACAATCTAAGTGCACATGGATCAGTGGAATTATCTTCTTTTAGCTTTCACTATAATCAATATCGTTTTCTTACAGGGGAATCTTTGTTTTAACATTTGCGGCGGCTCAGGCTGCATGGCTCGAAGACTGAAGTCTAGTTGCAAGTCTTTATCATCACCATCATCGTCGTCGTCGTCATCATCATCATCATCATCATCATCATAATCATCACTTTCCCCTTCCTCCTCCTCATCATCACCATCATCATTGTTACTACCACCACTACCACCACCGTTGCTGCTGCCGTCATCAAATTCGTCGTCGTCGTCATCATCAACATCATGATGATCATCATCATTATCATCATCATCGTCCTCATCAGCAGCATCACTAGCACCATCATAAACACTATCACCGACACCGCCACCGTCCGTCATCATCATCATCATCATCATTATCATCGTCGTCGTCGTAGTCGTCATCATCATAATCAGCAGCCACTGCAGCAAGATCATCATCATCATCATCATCATCATCATTGTTATCATCTTCGGCCTCATTACCGGTGTGAGACTTTGCGAAGACGCGAGGAACGAGAGAAATAAAAAGAAATCGAAGAAAAGAAGGAGAAAAAAAAAAAAAAGGCAAACGAAGTTTGATGTCGAATGATGTGAAACAACGACAATAGCATTACTTAATATCTCACAAGATAAAATATCATAAAACAATGTCGTTAATGATAATGGCTGCGATAATGAAATATAATGAAACAAAGACAAAGATAATAAAAATATATAAAATACAATAAAAAAAGGAAAGGACTATAAGACATGTATAGCAAGGACAATATATAAAATGATATAATTAAATGAAGCAATGGCGATAATAAATATGGCTGTACTTCTAGCTCCATCTTTCACGTTTCCATTTAAGCAATATTGTTATGTGTAATTGGGAGAGTGCCGGGAGGTGATATGTAATTGAGTGGCTGAGATGGATAGAGTACGAAACGAAAGAGAAGAGCATTTAGCGAATGACAGTTCGTATCCTATTATCGTTACTACATTGTGCGTCTGTCGTCGCCAAAACGTTAAAAGTCGATCCTCTGAAACCTAAGAAGCTGTAAATGTGTACCACATGGTTTTGCAAAAACCTTGCTGCCAGTTAGTAGTGGTGGTGTCGTCCTATGCTTATTTTCGCTAAGTATGTTCAATAAAGATTTTTGCTGTCGTTGTTGTTATTGTCGTTTCTGCTGAGCCCCCCGGTCCATCTTCATCGGAAGACTCTCGAACTCCGTCATTACATACGTGTGTGTGTGTATGTTTGTGTGTTTGTGTGTGTGTGTGTATGTGTGTGTGTGTATATAAACGTACTTGGAAATGGAAGCATTGCCTTCAATCATATAATAATATAAATAACATATATATATATATAATATATATATATATATATATATATATATATATATATATATACATATATACATACATATATGTACATACATATATATGTAGATACATATGCATATAGGGGTAATTTATGACGTCCTGTACCCATATATGCATATGTATATACATATATAAGTATGTAATTATACGCATGTATATATGCATTTATATATATATATATATATATATATATATATATATATATATATATATATGCATGTATTTATGTTTATATATATCAGGGACTACATTCTTCAAGGCGTTTTCATTTTTAAGACAGTAGGTGAGTAATTTGTGTGAGGCTTTCTTTCTATTTCTAGCAATGTGAGACTACGGTAGAAAGTAACGGACTCACACGTTTTTTTTGTGTTTTTTTGTTGTTTATTTTCCAACCGTGCCACGCTTGTACCTATATTTAAAGTTCACGACATCATTACTGAATATTTTTTTTATCAAGTGTGTAATTTATATATAAAACATCATGACACTCCCAACTAATGTGTGCAATACCCTAGGGAAAGAGATACCGCAACTGGAAACCATTGAGAAAGAAAATAAAAAAAAAGACGGACCCTCGTTGAATCGGTGCTAACCAACATCCCAGTTATGATTCAAAACTGCTAATGGAATATTTAAAGAAATTATTGCAAGTGTATTCGTCAATCAGCTGCAAACGCTATGTAATATGTTTTCCTACTTTGCCTCATAGAACTGCCATATTGGAGGTGTTAAGCTATGTTTAGGACTTAGTCCGTGACAATGGTTCGCATCTCTTGGAGACCTGTTGTGGTATGCCTGAGATACCCACAACACACTACTTAATGAATCATTATTCGGTAATGTAATTTATGTGCCATTAAGGTTTATAAAATTGTTCGTTTCTTTTCTGATTTTCAAGCCTTGCTTCACACAACTATATTGTATTATAGCGAGTAATGAAAACACCGACTGACGAAACAACTACTGAAAAACGTATGGAAGAACAAATAGAATATCAAATAAATTATAGTGATTTATTTCTAAAAAGGAAATGGCCCTTACTTTGCTTTGCTTTGCTCTTAACACTTCAAGGTGACGGAGGGGTGCTTGCATTCGCAACGTGCCATACGGCATGTGCTGTGTGTTTTAGGCCTGACTGAACACATATTTCTCTTCATCTTTCTTTCTTTCTGTCTGTCTTTCTTTCTTCTACGAAGTGAAAAGAGAGAAAAAGAGAGACAGCAAGAAAGAAATGTCGAGAAGAATGGATTCCTGGCAGGACCGATACTATATTTGCATTTGCAGCTCTGAAAGAATGAAAGGCAAAGCTGACCTCATTGAAGTTTAATTCAAGACGTAGAGACCTGGAATGAGTAGCAGTATGCAAACCTTTCGATGATTAAACGAGTCGACTAAATAGTCTTTAAGGAAGTGGGTATATTGAATTGGTGGAGGCGCAATGGCCCAGTGGTTAGGACAGCGGACTCGCGGTCATAGGATCGCGGTTTCGATTCCCAGACCGGGCGTTGTGAGTGTTTATTGAGCGAAAACACCTAAAGCTCCACGAGGCTCCGGCAGGGGATGGTGGTGATCCCTGCTGTACTCTTTCACCACAACTTTCTCTCACTCTTACTTCCTGTTTCTGTTGTACCTGTGTTTCAAAGGGCCGGCCTTGTCACTCTCTGTGTCACGCTGAATATCCCCGAGAACTACGTTAAGGGTACACGTGTCTGTGGAGTGCTCAGCCACTTACACGTTAATTTCACGAGCAGGCTGTTCCGTTGATTCGGATCAACCGGAACCCTCGTCGTCGTAACCGACGGAGTGCTTCCTAAAAAAGATATTGAATTGACTTTAGTTACAGGTTTATGATAATAGAGTAGACTTATGGAGGCGCATGGTTTAGTAGTTAGGGGTGTTGGACTCATGATCGTAAGATTGTGGTTTCGAATCCTGGATCGCGAAATGCGCTGTGTTCTTGAGCAAAACACTTCATTTCACGTCGCTCCAGTCCACTCAGCTGGCAGAAATGAGTATTCCTGCGACGAACCGGGGTCCCACCCAGGTGGGGAAATTTATATGTAATGGAAACCGACCCTTATGAGTCTGCATGACTCGAGAAGGTAACTTTACTGGAGCAGACCTTTCCTAACAGGTAAGCAAGACGTGACTCTCTAGTCTTATCGTCGGGAATAGACTATTCTAAAATAATTACATTTTATACAACTATCTTTTCTTGTTTCCAAAACAGTGGAGTTTCCTTTGAGAGAAATTTGGCTGCTATTTCTATCCCTCAATCGTTTACAACAACTATCCGCTATCCACAGTGCTTGCCTTGTGACAAAATTTAAAACAATATTACTGCTTTTTGGTTTGGCTGTTACTGCTTAATCCCCAGTTCATGCTTGATTGAGAGGACAACTGATTGAAGGATTTCCAACCATAACTTTTCCGTCTTTCAATGAGCATGTCTGGGGATCCATTCATATCCAGTTGTAGTTTATGATATGAGGAAGCATTCTTACTATTTCAAGCAGATCGTGCGACCACGTTAAGGCTCTCATAAGACAAGATAATAGGGTCAAAATGAACGACGATAGAGATGAAATATTTTGCGATATTTAGATATGTCTCTTCAACTTCTAGATAAAGGTACATAACCTTGTGGTAGGATGCTGCAATCACAATCACAAGGTCGATGTTTCCAGTCTCAGACCGGGCGTTACGTTGTGTTCTTGAGCAAAACACTTCATTTTAATTTACTGCAGTTCACTCAGCTTTAAATTAATAGCCCTGATTCGGACGGGATTCCCATTCAGGAGGAATGTTGGAATCTCGATCACAGATACTTTATGGAAACCAGGCAACGAGCAACCATGAGTCCTTGAACTTGAGAGAAGACTTACTTTAAATTCTGAGTTTCGAATCCCATCGAAAACATCTCTTAATTTCATTCCTTCCAGAATCTTTAAGGTATCATTTCAGTATTAACATAGGTCTACTCAGATGTAACTACTCGCCATAGTTAAAGCCTTGCACTTTGGTAACAAATCAGTGCAATTGGTTATTTGCTCACCCAACATCTTTGGACATGTGACTATAATACGCGTATCTAGAAAGAAAAAACAAAAACAAAACGGCATCAGAGAAATGAAGGCATCAGAGAAATGGATGGCAGTGAGATTTTTAACTTCTGACTAAGAATAATGAAATTAAATGTTACAGGACATATCGACTAGTGCTACACGCTTATAGACGTTTTCAAATACATACATATACAAAACACACATACTATACATACATACATACGCTGGTATAAGTAATATTGATTTTATCCCCCAGTAAATAACAAAGTCAATTAGCGCAGCTGAAGGGCGTAACGGACTGAATACGGTGCAGACACTTTGTGTGTACAATTGTTTGTCTTTCTCTCGGTATGTTTAGACGACGTGTGCGTACGTCTCTTCCTGTCTTTGACTGACACTCACTCACTCACTCAGATTCTGTGACTTTATTCCCAGTTGTTGTTCTATCTATCTATCTATCTATCTATCTATATATCTATCTATCTATCTATCTATCTATCTATCTATCTATCTATCTATATATATATCTATCTATCTATCTATCTATCCATCTATCTATATATATTTCCATCTCTCTCTCTCTATCTCTTTATATATATAATATATATATATATATATATATTATATATATATATATATATATATATATAGATATGTAAGTTCAATGGAATCTAAAAATATGAATGCATGTATAAGAGCATTATCGAAAATGGCTTCAATCTTGTGAAATATTTCCTTTTTTGTTTTCATTCATGTCTCAAACCCTTGCCCGGCAATGTAAGTTTTGTACCTCTATGTATGGTATGGCACCATGTCAAGCAATATTCAAACGAAATGCTAACAACAGACAATTGATGAGTTAGCGAGGTCACATTTTTGTTTGCCACTTGTTCAAATCAAAGGCTCACCGAAATCTGCGTTGACGACTCAGTTTCCATTCTAGATCTCAGGCACAACAACTTGTTCCGTATTTTTGGTCAGAACTTTGAAGATAATATTTTCCATGCTATATTCTACACATAAATTTCGGGATAACTTATCTCCTAATTTATTCTCTCGAGCTTAGGGTCATATCAAATATTTTATCTTCTGTATCTTAGAGCTACTTGCTTGATGTTCTAACTTCTAAATTCTACGAAATCTTTCATGCTTTAGTAAAGACGACTGGCCATGTCGCTTGGACTTCGTAATCGTCATAACAAGACTGCAGTTTCAATTCCAGAACCGTATAATGCGTTGTGTGCTTGGGCAAAACACTTCATTTCACTTTGCTCCAGTCCGTTCAGCTGTAAAAGAGTGACCCTGCGACGAACTGACGTCCGGTTAAGAGGTGATGTTGCGATCTCGGTCATGTAAAGGCCATGGAAACCGAAGAACCAGCCCCATGAGAACTTGGTTTTATGACAGTTACATCTAGGTGTTACCTTTCTCTGTTTTAAATACTATAACTAGGAAAAGCATGTCTTAAAACGTAATTAATAAAAATGAGAATAAACCGCATTACTTATATTTTAAGAATTAGTTATAAGCACAACGTACTCTAATCTTTAAATTCTACATCACGAAATGCGCCCTAAAACTTATAAATACAGTAAAATGCAAACAATCTGATTCACAGATATTAAGGCGTCGAGCTAGCAGAATCGTTAACATGCATGGCAAAATGTTTAGAGGCATTTCGTCCGTCGGCCCGTTCTGAATTCAAAGGCTAGCACGTTCGAATTTACCTTTCATCCTTTCGGGATGGATACAATATGTCAAATACTGGGATCGATGAAACAGACAGCCCCACTCCTTGAACACGCTGAACACGCTGGCTTCGTGCCAAAATTTAAACCCTATATGATTTGCAGGCATATTTCGTGTTTTATATTTAAAAATTAAAGAGCATATCTCAAATTTTAAATCCTGAATCTGAGAACCAGCCTCGTATTTTAAAATTTGGATGTATGAATAACATACTCAATGTTTTGAAATTTTAGGTTTTTTAAACGTGTCCTAAATCCTAGAATTACAGTAAAATGTAAACAATATGATTCACAGTTAGATATCCTGATAGAAAGCAGCGTTCAATTGACAACCTTGATCTTATAATTATGTTCAAGCGGGGATAACGGTGATAACTCAACGGCCAACAACAACAACAACGAGAGATGAAAAACAATAAAAGCAACAACAGCCAGTGCAACGTATACAAGAACAACAAAATTAACTACCATTACAGAAATATATTCAGTTCAGTCATTGTTTAACTCAAGAGTGAGGATATCGTCTCAAATTAGAATGAAATAATCTGCATTAGGATTTAAACGGAGTATAAATAGACATGTGTTGAAAATAATCACAACAGAGCTGAAGGAAAGCCACTTAGATTCAAGTTGATTTTTCTCTCTCACTTCCTAATGAATCCCTATTATTTTTCCTGCTTTCTCGCTACCTCTCCTCTCTCTCTATCTCGCTTTCGCTGTCTCTGTTTTTCTCTATCTCTTTCTATTCATTGTCGTTGAGATGGTGTTAGGAAGTGTTTCATTCATTACCATTCTAGATTAAACTGTGCCTGAAGGAAGCATTTTTGTTGGGTTCTGGTACAACATCGCAGAGATTTAATGACATCCCACTGAGTTCTTACAAATCGAATCTTCTCTTTTACACGAATTCGTGATGGTTTGAAAACATTTACTACGAACATTATGATTCTTGCTTGTAGAATATAATTTTCCATGACAAAATATTTATTGTGAAATATCAATAAATTTGTGAAAAAAAAAATTCTCTATTTCTTTTTCTTGTTGTTGTTGTTATTGATAATGGTGATGGTTTTGATATCGAGTAGGAAATACAAAATTAAAATTTCATATAAGCTGAAATCAAAAAGAAATCATTATGATTATTAATCATGGATATTGAAACAGCAACAACAACAACAACAACAACAACAACAATAATAATAATAATAATAACAATAATAATGATTATTATTATTGTTATTGTTAGTATTGCTATTGTAGATGTTGTTTATTTAAAAGTTCTTCTATAACTAAGACCGCGAAGGAAACACAGGTGTGTGAAGTTTGTGCAGAAAAATATAGAAAGAAAAAAGTGAAAGTTATACCTGTGCATGTGTGTGTATTTATGTGTGTATGTATAGAGGGCATGTGTGTGTTTGTGTATGTGTGTAAATGTGAGTGTGTGTGTGTGTGTGTTTGCGTTTGTGTGTGTGTGTAAAGCGAGAAAAAGAGAGATATATTCGCATGAGAATTTTCTTGCTAAAACATAAAACAAAAGCTAATTAAGAACCAATGGAAAGACTCCTGGAATTGCTAGATATAACTGTGAAATACGTTTGTTATTTCAGCCAATCCCTTTAAAAGATGGGATGATAGATTAGATAATGTTGCCATAGATACATTCTATTTGAAAAAAAAATATTAACTTAAAATATTTGGCGATGATGGTTGTGGTCAGTAATGGAATGCTTTTGATCATAGATTTATACGATCGGTGCTTACTTGCTTCCAAGCAACAAGAAAGCAAAACACTAACAAACAACGATTTCTTATATAAAATATAACAAAAATATTATTGAACTCTCGCTTGAACGCGCTGCACCGAGGCTGGTTTGAGCAGTGAAATTAATAATATATGGAAGAACATGTGCATAATTTATTAGTTTCAAATTTGATACAAGGTAGGTATCGTCGGTCGAGGGATAAGTCTGTTAGATCGACTCCAGTATTCAACTGGTACTTATTTTATTGACTCTGAAACGGATGAAAAGCAAGGTCAACATCGGCGGAATTCGAACGCGAAATGCCGCTAAGCACATTGACCGGCGTGCTAAGCATTGTGCCAAGCCCGTCGCCATTGGTTTCAAATTTTGCCACAAGACCAGCAAAGGAGAGGGGGAAATCGAATACATCAGCCCTCGTTCTTCAACTGGTACTTATTTTATCGACCCCCAAATGGAAGAAAGATAAAACATTTTAACTAAGAACGAAATTTCGGAAGAAATGCCGCTAAGCATAATTTCTGTGCGGTAAAGACTCCGCCATTTCGCAACCTCATATGCATAATATAAATATGCTTGGAATATTGGTACACGACCAACAAATTTGAGGGATAACGTAAATCGATTACATCGACCCCAGTGCTCATCTGGTACTGATTTTATCGACCTCGAAAGATGAAAAAGTCGACTTCAGTGGAATTTGAACTCAAAACTTATAGATAGGAGTGGTTGTGTGGTAAGTAGCTTGCTTACCAACAACATGGTTCCGGGTTCAGTCCCACTGCGTGGCACTTTGGGCAAGTGTTTTCTACTATAGCCTCGGATCGACAAAACCCTTGTAAGTGGATTTGGTAGACGGAAACGAAAAGAAGCCCGTCGTATATGTATATATATATATACATGTGTGTATGTGTGTGTGTGTGTGTGTGTGTGTGTGTGTGTGTGCGTGTGTGTGTATATGGTTGTGTGTCTGTGTTCGTTCCCCCCCAATATTGCTTGACAACTGATGCTGGTGTGTTTACGTCCCCGTAACTTAGCGGTTCGTCAAAAGAGACCGATAGAATAAGTACCAGGCTTACAAAGAATAAGTTCTGGGTTCGATTTGCTCGACTAAAGGCGGTGCTTCAGCATGGCCGCAGTCAAATGACTGAAACAAGTAAAAGAGTAAACAGTAAAGAGTATAGAAAAAAGGCTATAAAACATTTTACCCAGCGGGCTAACGGCTCTGCTAGCTCGCCGCCATAATTTCATATTCATAATATAATGATTTCAAATTGTGGTACATGGCCAGCAATTTCGGATGAGGGGGTAAAACAATTATATCCACCCCAGTGTTCAACTGGTACTTATTTTATAGACCCTCGAAACGATGAAAGGGGAATTTGAACACAAGAATTTAAACATGAAGACGGACAAAAAGCATTATGTCTGCTGTGTTAACAATTCTCCCAACCTGCCGCCCTAATTTCGTATGCTTAATATATTAGCATTATATTTTATGCTACTAATAGTGCAAGGCAATGAATAATGCAAATTTATATTCCAGAGACAATTAAAATTAGTTTTTCAGTATACAACGATATCTCATTGAACTACATGTAACAGTTTACACTATTATTTGGAACAGCACGTAAAAATTGTTTATTTTTCTTTTTTAATTTGGGCTACTTACTGCTTCGAAATTTTAATTTTAAATTTAAATGTAATAATCCTGTCGAATATCGTATTCAATTATCAACTAACCAAATTAGAAACGACCTATCGGCAAACTTTCCAGATGTATTTATAAGCAAAATTTTCTAACACAATTGAAATTTGTGTACAACGCTTTTTTACTCATTATGAAATTAATCTGCCTTTATAATGTAAATGTATGCCAGTGATATATGCATCATATAAATATACAATATTTCTAAATAATATATTATATTCCAGTATTAATCACAAATTAGTGTACTTTTCTCGAAAAAGAGCAATAATTGTTCTTCATACAACATAATCGGCCATGCGGTTAGGGTGTTGGACTCTCGATTGGTAGATCGTTGGTTCGCTCCACGGACAAGTCAGTAAGCTGAATGTTTGAGCAGAACTTCATTCCACATTGCTCGAGTCTGCTCAGTTGTAAATGCCTAACCCTGCGACGACCACAGGGAAATATTGGCTTGATCACCTTGGTAACGGGATATTCTTTCTCATACGAAGGGCAAAAAGCAAGTGAAGCGCATTGTGGCCATCGATGTATAACAGCATCCGATAGTTTAGTAAATAGCGTGATACCATGATAGATATGTGTGTGTGTATGTATATAATCAAACATGTGTGTATATATACATATATTTAATATATATATATATACACACACACACATATATATATATAATATATATATATATATATATATATATAATATATATTATATATATATATATATATATGTATGTATATATATATATATATATTATATATATATATATATATATATATATATGTATACTTTATTTAAAGCAGCAGAAAATTCAACAAAACCTGTTACTCTGAGTTTCCCGTTGAAACGTCCGATGAACGGCAACGGGAAACTCAGAGTAACAGCTTTTGCTGAATTTTCTGCTGCTTTAAATAAAGCATATTACTCTACCACTGGTATTTGAGTACTCTTTTTCCACCTTGTTTCACATTTATGTGTTTACTCCGGTATATATGTATATATATATATATATATATATATATATATATCTATATATATATATATATATATATATTATATATGTAATATATATATAATATATATATATATTTAAACACACACACGCACGCAAATATGTATGTCGTCAGTGGATCATATATCCGAAAAAGAAACACACTCTGAAGGTTACAGTAATAATGTATTTATATGAAGTTAAATATAAATCCGATCATAGAGCGGTTAATGCTTTCACATCCATAAAGTTCTGAGCGTTATAGACGACTCCTCACACTCTAATGGCGGAGAGCATGCAACTTCTCTTCAAACAGGATGTAGAAAACAGTTACGGTTAGTTAATTCCTAATCAAAATATAATATCCACTGTTTGAGCTTCAAATAGGATAAGTTATCTTCCTTAGGCCGGTTCGGTTGGCAAATCTTATGGACCTTAAAGGCAAACAGGGAATCTTCGCCCTTAGGCTGCTTTCGGTCTGAAAGAACTTTCTCCAGCTCTAATCGACCAACGATTGGGGGCTCGGACTATAGATCTCATGCCTTGAGTTTAAGTGGGATCCGGGACGAGCGAGTCTTTAACGATCTTTGCCAGCTCTATTATGCAACGCTTCCATCGTCTGCTCTCGTTTATATGGGACCTCACCTGCTCTATGATCCACCATTTCATTTTGTATGGGGTTCAATGTGCTCCACATTTAAAAAACCTGCCTGACCAAGGACGTGAATGAGCTTTAAAAGAGGACCTGTGGTTGCACAGGAAGCACTTTAAAGCAGTCCACTCCGACCTGATATATCTCCAAACTTGAGTGCTGGTTATGTCCACGACTCTGATGTATCTTTCATTGGAGCTGTCATCGCTACTGTTATTACGGATCCTGGACCTGGCGATATCGCTTCCTTTTTCTACTTTTTCTTTCATTCATTTGCGTTAAATGTGGAGCACATAGAAGCATGGAACCACAGCAGCGGACAAACCTTGCCATCTTACATACCTCAGCGGCGTACATACATATACACATGCATCAATGTATACACCTTATCGCACTCTCGTTGTTATACACATGTGCATACCTAACTATCTACATGCCTATCTACCCAACTTATATGATATATAAATATATATATATTATATGTATCTCTCTCTCTCTCTCTCTCTCTCTATATATATATATATATATATATATATATATATAATGTATCTATCTATCCATATATATACATACATATATATATATATATATATATATATATATATTATATAATATATTATATATATATATATATATATATAGCATATATATATGTATATATATATATATTACATAATATATACATATATTATGCCTATGTGCACAATATGTATACGTATGTATGCCACTGATGTATATATATATACATACATATATTTGCGTGTATTGATAATCATTGTAAGGTCAAATCTACAAAGAGTCTTTATGGAATGAATTTAGCTTTAAAAACGCAATATAGCCTCCACATGAAAGTGCTCATGGTATAATCAGCAATCAGTGTTTTGCTATGACGTGTCTCCGCTCTTTTCCTTTGTAGTCTCATTATAGTATATAGACACACACGCGCGCACGCACACATCAATGCTCCATCGTTCTCCATCTCCACAAACACACAAACAAACAAAAAAGAAGAAGAAGAAGAAGAAGAAGTAAAATATATCTCGCTTTGGAAATATATCTATCTTTCTCGTTGTATCTATTCGAAATAGATTGCTTAGGTTTTTATCGATATTTTCAACACAAATTTCATAATAGACGAGATTACGAATAAAATCGATTGTTTCGATATACACCAAATAAATTTACATTTTTCCTATCGATATATCTTGTTGGAATAAATGACGAGCAACGAAGAGCATTGAAAGGGCGAAATACGGCGCCAAAATTCGAGAGAATATTCTGGGGAAATCAACGATTACGTAAATGACAGCACTTTCAACAAATAGCTGTTGTTGACTTGTTGCTTCAAACTCTTTCAGTTGGTCTCTATGCGCAAATTTACAACTGAGTAAAATACAAGGGTGTACAGCAATATTGCTCAATGAGGAGGAGTGGCTGTGAGGTAAGTAGCTTGCTTACGAACCACATGGTTCCCGGTTCAGACCCACAGCGTGGCACCTTGGGAAAGTGTCTTCTACTATAGCCTCAGGCCGACCAAAGCCTTGTGAGTGGACTTGGTAGACGGAAACTGAAAGAAGCCCGTCGTATGTATGTATATATATATGTGTGTGTGTGTGTGTGTGCGTGTGTTTGAGTGTCTGTGTTTGTCCCCCCAACATTGTTTGACAACCGATGCAGGTGTGACCGTAGCATGTGACTGTTGTCATGTGACTGTCGCATGCAGGAGCACCACATGTAGTCGAGAAAATCGACACCAGGACTTATTCTTTGCAAGCCTAGTACTTATACTATCAGTCTCTCTTACCGAACCGCTAAGTGACGGGGACGTAAACACACTACCATCAGTTTTCAAGCGATGTTGTGGAATTAAACATAGGCACACAAACACACACACACACATATGTACATATACATATATACGACAAGCTTCTTTCAGTTTCCGTCTACCAAATCCACTCACAAGGCTTTGGTCTGTCCGAGGCTATAGCAGAAGACATTTGCCAAAGGTGCCACGCAGTGGAATTGAACCCGGAACTATGTGGTTGGTAAGCAAGCTACTTACCACACAGCCGCTCCTGCGCCTCAATACACACAATTTTGAACTTTGTAGGATTCTGGAGAATCAAGGCTTAAATAAGAAAGTACAAACGTCAGGTCGGTGATAGTGCTATCATGAATAAACGATATTTAAGGCTAATTACGTACTTACTAAAGTAAACACCCATTTGTACTCCTGTAGAGCATACATCCATCAAATGGCCGAGTACACAACGAGTCGTTAAGATCACATGTGGACACACTCACTGCTACTATTGCATAGCATTGGATGTAGTCTTGATCGAAAGGAATTGCAGGTTCTCAGTTAAATAAAGGATAAAAAAATAACAGATTGTGGGTCAGTACGGCTGTTTCAGACGTCTTTTTTTATTGATTAACAGAAGTGTTACATCATGCAAAAAACCCCAGTTAAGTACACATAAGGTAAATACACGTGAATACATCAGGTAAATACACGTAAGAAGGAAAGGTTTTGAACATCCCAAGAGCCTGCATATATTATTTTTCTACCGTAGGCACAAGGCCCGAAATTTTGGGGAGTAGGGGTCCAGTCGATTAGATCGCCCCCAGTACGCACCTGGTGCTTAATTTATCGACCCTGAAAGGATGAAAGGCAAGGTCGACCTTGGTGGAATTTGAACTCAGAACGTAAAGAGAGACGAAATACCGCTCAGCATAACGCCCGGCGTGCTTGCGTCTCTGCCCGCTCGCCGTCTACATATATTGCCATTTAACTCTGCCAACCCAAATTCGGTGAGAGAGTGGAACACTTCTGTTCATTAATACAAGAACACGTCTGAAACAGCTGTAGTGAACCACACTCTATCTGTCGTTATATGTTTTATATACATACACAAGTGTGTGTGTGTGTGTCTGTGTGTGTGTATGTTTGTGGTTATTTGTGTTGTGTTGTTGTGCTTGCTTGTGTTTTTTGTGGCATTGATGTAGGGGACGGATCTCCATTTCTCGGCGACGAGGATTTGGTAGAGTAATCGGTGGATTACCTCCCCTTAAATTAAGGTGGTATTAGCTGTGCATTCTTCAGACGCATCTACACTTGACGTTATTCCTAGGAAGAATCAGCAAGACCACAATCGAATGACGGAATGTTTCAGCTTGAATGACAAGTACATTGAACTCGATGAGATTCTACACTTTTTACAGGTCGCTCTTATACGAGAGGAAATTACAGTTGTCCAGTATAACAGGTGTAATGAGCGAATCTGGGACCACATGGGAACAAAATAAATTTGGCGATCCATTTGGACAAAGACATATGTTTCTGTATGCAAAAACACACTCATATATACACTCATCTGTTGATCAAGATAAAGATCATACATTAATCAATACTTATATACATACGCACACTCACGCAAACACACATATACGCATGTCTATATTTATGTATGTGTATATGTATAATTAAGATATAAAATACACAGTTACATCTTGAGATAGCTAGTAATAACAATACTCAAAATATAATACAGATTGGAGCTGTAGTGCTTCAAATGAGCTTTATTCCACTTTTAAATTTGAGCGGAGGCAATGCAAGCAGGAACTAAAGGAACATTACTAAGATCCACACACAAAGATCAAATACATGCATATATTCATATATTCATTTATATCTACAGAACGGATATAAAATCCGACATATATAAATATAATAATATATTTCTAGAGGGGCTGTGTGGTAAGTAGCTTGCTAACCAGCCACATGGTTACTGGTTCAGTCCCACTGCGTGGCATCTTGGGCAAGTGTCTTCTGCTATAGCCCCGGGCCGACCAATTCCTTGTGAGTGGATTTGGTAGACGGATACTGAAAGAAGCCTGTCGTATATATGTATGTATATATATATATATGTGTGTGTGTGTGTATGTGTGTGTGTATGTGTTTGAGTGTCTGTGTTTGTCCCCCTAGCATTGATTGACAACCGATGCTGGTG
>NC_043012.1:58888133-58900633 GCF_006345805.1 Octopus sinensis | reverse complement strand
ATTTTCAATGGTGACTAAAGATAAAAAATTTTAACTACAAATATAACAAAATAATCAATGAAAATATATTCTCTTATCTTCTATTCTTTTACATGCCTTAGTAATCTGACTGCGGTCATACTGGAGCACCGCTATCAAGAGTTTTAGGAATACGAGCGGCGATTAGTTATAACAGCTAAATCAATTTCAAATCTCTGCGCATTGTCTATAGTACGAAGAGCTCATTGAATGAGGCAGTCATAGATACGTAATATCTGAATACAAAAGACGTGATGGTTCCAATGAAAACGCTTTGTGTATAGATTTGCTCAACTAAAGCATTTTTGGAGCTGAGGCCTCTAACAAATTGTTACATTTTCAGTCGTAGAGAAAGCCTCGTTCTTCAAAAGAAGACTTTTATTCGAAACACTTTGAACTGTATTCCTAAAGTTTCTTCAGTATTGCCGCACACCTCTTTGGCATGTTTCCCTTGACCACTTTGACAAGAATTAATCTAGTGTCCATTCAAATCATACATTAGGAAGAATTTGATAATTACGGGCAATGTACAAACAATAGGATTCTCTTAGGAAATCGAAATGCTGTTAGATTTTCTAATATATATCTGTATATGTGTATATCTATCTATCTATCTATCTATCTATCTATCTATCTATCTATCTATCTATCTATCTATCTATCTATCTATCTATCTATCTATCTATCTATCTATCTATCTATCTTGGCAGCAAAACGGGAGCATACCCGGTTTTGTGAGTCGAGGAGCTGTAACTCTGCTGAAGAAAGATCCAAACAAGGGAAACATTATAGATAACTTTAGGCCAATCACTCTGCTCAATGCAGACCTGAAAATTTTGACAAAGGTGTTAGCCAGAGGTTGGCGCTTGTCATGAGAGAAACTGGTACAACGCACAAACGTGCGCCGTGCCGGGCCGGAGCATCCATGACAACCTCCATCTGATGCGCTACATCATAGACAGGGTAGTTAACGAACCTGGCATGGGTGGGGCCCTGATCAACTTGGATCAATCGAAAGCCTTTGATAGGGTAGACCATCGATACTTGGAGGCAGTCCTGAGAGCGGCTGGTTTCGGTCCCGTCTTCCGCGGCTGGATAGCTGCCTTGTACAGAGGCATCCGTTCGGTAATTCGCGTAAATGGACATCTATCGAGACCCTTCGACATTGCACGTTCGGTCCGTCAGGGATGCCCCCTCTCGGCGCTTCTATACGTATTGACTCTTGAGCCACTACTGCGGAAGCTGGCGACTCTGAGGGGCATCCCGCGAGAATTAGGATGCGGGACGAGCGTGTCTGCATACGCGGACGACGTCACCGTCATAGTGTCAAGCCACGATCACATCGAGCGGGTCGGCGAGACACTGAAAGACTACGAAGCGGTGACAGGAGCAAAAATCAACCGGGAAAAGTCAGTGAGCTTGCGGCTCGGCACCTGGAGAAGCAAACCCATGCCGTCCACCAGTACCTCCGTCGTGGGACGCTGGACAGACGGCCCGGTTGAGTTGCTCGGGGTCTGGTTCGGTCCGGACCTCCAAATGGAGAAGAACTGGAACGAGATAACGAGTAGGGTGGTCACTCTCGCCCAGCAATGGGCCGAGAGGAAACTGTCCCTAAAAGGTCGGGCGGAGGTGGTGAACGCGTACATCGCGTCCATCATCTACTACCGCCTGACCGTCGTACTTGTCCCGACCCTACCATCACCAAACTAGAACGCATCCTCTTCCGCTTCTTGTGGAAAGGATGCGTCCCGATGGTCAGGCGATCCATTTGCTGTCAACACCCGTTAAAAGGAGGGCTGGGCATGCCGTGGTTGATGATGCGCAGACACGCGCTGAGACTGCGACATCTCCGGCTCTATGTAGACGACGGTGAACAGGTGTGGTCGCCGTTTGTGAGGCACGCATTCCCGCAACTCGTCTCCATGACCGAACTACAGTCGTGGATCAAAAAGAGGCCGAAGAAGGGCGAATGGCACCGCGAGTGTCGCGTTGCTCTCAAGCAACTCTGCCGTCCCGGTCGACCTTGAGTGACTTCAACACAACCAAGCATTCTATAGGGGATTAGTGGAGGGGAGGTACGACGACGAGCTCGGGGCAAACCTGGGCGTCGACGAGGAATACCTGACCCGCCTGTTTCAAACGACTTTCGGCCCGGGACCTATGGACAACTTCCAGAGATCCCTGGCCTGGCGGTGCTACCGAGAAGCGCTACCCGTTCGGGATAAGCTCTATAGGCATGGCTCGAGAAACACGGGGCCGACCTGCCCGAGATGCGGGCAGAGCGACGAAACCGCTCTGCACGCAATCGTGCAGTGTCCAGCAATTTCCCACCTGTGGGCTTATGTCGAACGACTGCTGTCACGTGTGGGACGTGTCGGTTTATCAGCGAGTCTATCGTTAATATCGTCACGCCTCCTTCCTTCAAACGGGAAGGAAGAGCTATTTTTATCATACTTGTGGCTATGGCGAAAGAATGTATCTGGTGGACGCGTCTGAAAGGATTAGAGACAAACACTTTCCTCTCTGGTCAATCTCTCATCAACTTCTTCAAGTATCACTTGAAGAAAAAAGTGAGAGTAGAGAGGCAAGTTTTGTCTAGTGAATGTTTTAAAAAAGATGGGTGAACGTAGCAAGGATGGCACGTATGAATGACGAAGCCACCTTGACTATGATTCTATGAACCGTAAAAATTAATACAGAGAGTTGCTTATTTGCAAAAAAAAAAAAAAAAAAAAAGAAATATAAAATGTGACTTCATTGACCGAGGTTACCGTGGTCTTTTCCGTAGGCTTTTCTTTCCACGGGTAAACCTCACCTGTCCCCCCCTTTACACTTCATATTGACATTTCTGTGATAACGATCCCTATTGATCAATTTTTTCCTCTCCCCCTTTTTTTTTAATCCCCCCTTTTTTTTTGTCCTCTCTCTCTCCTTTTACGATCCCTTTTGATCGACCCCCCTTTTTTATTTTATTTTTATTTTATTTTATTTTTTTCTTATTTTTTATTTTTTTTTATTTTTTTATTTTTTATTTTTTTAAACCTTCAAAAGAAAAGCTCTACCTTGTAATTTGTTCTATCTGTGTGCAGCCCTGTGTGGCTAATAAAGAAACATATCTATCTATCTATCTATCTATCTATCTATCTATCTACCTATCTATCTATCTATCTATCTATCTATCTATCTATCTATCTATCTATCTATCTATCTATCTATCTGTCTGTATGTCTGTCTATCTATCTATCTGTCTATCTATCTTTCTATCTATCTATCTATCTATCTATCTATCTATCTATCTATCTGTCTATCTATCTATCTATTTATCTATCTATCCATCTATCTATCCATCTATCTATGATTCTATGAACCGTAAAAATTAATACAGAGAATTGCTTATTTGCAAAAAAAAATAAATAAATGTAACATGTGACTCATTGACCGAGGTTACCGTGGTCTTTTCCGTAGGCTTTTCTTTCCACGGGTAAACCTCCCCTTTACACTTCATATTGACATTTCTGTGATAACGATCCCTAATGACCAATTTTTTTCTATCTATCTATCTATCTATCTATCTATCTATCTATCTATCTATCTATCTATCTATCTATCTATCTATCTATCTATCTATCTATCTATCTATCTATTTATCTATCTATCCATCTATCTATCCATCTATCTATGATTCTATGAACCGTAAAAATTAATACAGAGAATTGCTTATTTGCAAAAAAAAATAAATAAATGTAACATGTGACTCATTGACCGAGGTTACCGTGGTCTTTTCCGTAGGCTTTTCTTTCCGCGGGTAAACCTCCCCATTACACTTCATATTGACATTTCTGTGATAACGATCCCTAATGATCAATTTTTTTCCTTTCCCTTCCCCCACCCCCTTTTTTTAAAATTTTATCCCCTTATTTTTTGTCCTCTTTCTTTCCTTTTACGATACCTTTTCATTGAAAACCAAACCGCCTTTTTTTACCCCCAAAAGAAAAGCTCTACCTTGTAATTTGTCCTGTCTGTGTGCAGCTCTGTGTGGCTAATAAAGAAACATATCTATCTATCTATCTATCTATCTATCTATCTATCTATCTATCTATCTATCTATCTATCTATCTGTCTGTCTGTCTCTCTCTCTCTCTATATATATATATATATGTGTGTGTGTGTGTGTGTATTATATGTATATGCACGCTGTCGAATGTGTGGAAATGAAACGAACAAATCAAGAGAAAATCGATTGTGTATGTGGAAGGGTGGTATTGGTAGACCTTAGTGATGCCATTATGGCAAAAAAAAAATCATTAGAAACTATACTTAGATGGGATATTTACTATATATAAATGCGAATCGATATATTCATGTAAAATTGTATTTATCACGTTCGAGCACATTCGGACGTGAGAAAACTTTCCGCTGCAGAAACAGTTACGAGAAAGTAAATTTTGTTCCCACAGAATATATGTGAAAACACATATTGGGCTGAACGTGATGAATATGAATTTGCACGAATGTATTTTATTCAGCGACATTATTTGTATTCGTTCGACTTTATTTGCGAAATAATAATGCCCGTTATCTTGTACTTGCTCCAGTCTCTGAACTAAATACAGATTAGAGCAACATCTTGCAGTGTTTAGTCGAACGAGTTGCTTACAGCACTTTTCTTTTTAACTCTACACTTATCCTATTCATCTACTTTGCCGAAAATCTACGTTCTGGGGACGTAAACAAAACAACACCCGTTTTCAAGCAGTGGTGGAAGAAAATGACAAATAAAATATCACTTCAGTTCTATACTTGAGAGATGAGGAATTATGTACATTATTTACATTATTTACATTTGACGGATATTTGGTGTAGTGGTTAAGAGCGCGCGCTACTAATCCCAAGATTCCGATTTCTATTCCAGGCAGTGGCCTGAATAATAACAATAATAATAATAGTAATAATAATAATAGCGAAAAATACTTTAGGAATGAAAACCCAGGTTCGAAATTTCTCCAAGACACCTGATGAAAGCTGGAGAGAACATCAGCCGATAATGTAAATAATGTAGAATGACACTTGTAGAAATTACTTTAGCAGAAGGCTCTTGACAAAGGTGTCACTGCAGTGGAATTGAACCCCTAACAATTCGGTTTGGAAGTAACTTTAAGACTAACACTAGCAGAGAGGTGGAATGCAGCGTAATAACGTACAAAATGCTCTTATTGCCCTCTTACGTACGTCAATTTTGTTCGAAAGGCGGCGTGCTGGCAGAAACGTTAGCACACCGGGCGAAATGCTTAGCTGTATTTCGTCTGCCGTTACGTTCTGAGTTCAAATTCCGCCGAGGTCGACTTTGCCTTTCATCCTTTCGGAGTCGATAAATTAAGTACCAGTTATGCACTGGGATCGATATAATCGACTTAATCCGTTTGTCTGTCCTCGTTTGTCCTCTCTGTGTTTAGCCCCTTGTGGGTAGTAAAAAAATAGGTATTTCGTCTGCCGCCACGTTCTGAATTCAAATTCCGCCGAGGTTGACTTTGCCTTTCATCCTTTCGGGGTCGATAAATTAAGTACCAGTTACGCACTGTGGTCAATATAATCGACTTAATCCCTTTGTCTGTCCTTGTTTGTCCCCTCTGTGTTTAGCCCCTTGTGGATTGTAAAGAAGTAGGTATTTCGTCTGTCTTTAAGTTCTGAGTTCAAATTCCGCCGAAGTCGACTTTGCTTTTCATCCTTTCGGATTCAGTAAATTAAGTACCAGTTGCGTACTGGAGTCGAATAATCGACTGTGCCCCTCCCCAAAAACTTTGGCCTTTGTGCCTAGAGTAGAAAGGAATTTTTTAATGAATTTTGCGTCTTTCACATGATAAACGATATATTGAGCTCCTTTTGTCATGAAGCGTCTTCTCGCGTCATCACTTAGGTAGCATGTGGTTTGTTTTCTCAGCGAAATACTTGAAGAGAAATGATTATGCTGAGATGCTACAAAAATGATATTTTCAAATATTCGATGATGGCTGCTGTCTTATTAAATTCGATGTTTAATACCGCTCCTTTCACCCATTGTCTCTTGTATTTATGGTCAGATGTCGGTTATGATATCATAATTGGTCTACACGTTCTTTAGAAATAAGAACCATAAAATGCAACTGTATATAGGCATCTTTACATATACATATGCATACACACACACACATATATATATATATGTATGTATATATTTATATATATATATATATATATATACATATATACATATATATATATAGATATGTATATAATATATATATATATTATATATACATATATACATATATATATATATATATATATATATAATATATATATATATATATAATATATAATATAAATATATATATATATATATATGTATATATAATATATATATAGGCGCAGGCGTGGCTGTGTGGTAAGTAGCTTGTTTACCAACCACATGGTTCCGGGTTCAGTCCCACTGCGTGGCACCTTGGGCAAGTGTCTTCTACTATAGCCTCGGGCCGACCAAAGCCTTGTGAGTGGATTTGGTGGATGGAAACTGAAAGAAGCCCGTCGTATATATGTATATAAATGTATACGTGTGTGTGTTTGTGTGTCTGTGTTTGTCCCCCTAGCATTGCTTGACAGCCGATGCTGGTGTGTTAATGTCCCCGTTACTTAGCGGTTCGGCAAAAGAGACCGATAGAGTAAGCACTGGGCTTACAAAAGAATAAGTCATGGGGTCGAGTTGCTCGATTAAAGGCTGTGCTCCAGCATGGCCGCAGTCAAATGACTGAAACAAGTAAAAGAGTAAAAAGAGTATATATATACATATATATATACACGAATACATACATACGTACGTACATACATACATATATGCATACACACATACATGTATAATAAGGTGTTTATGGTATGAACTATGAAGCGGATACTAAAATATCTTCATTTACATATTGATATATTTTCAGAGGGACAGACATTTTAAAGACCAGATAAATATCTTTGAATTTTAGCAAACTGACATCTGTTTACTAAACAATTATAAAGTTTGCTATAATTTTAGTTATAAGTCCGGAAGATCAAATACAGAGAAGGAAAAAGCAAAACAACATAAGTTAGACAGAGAAATGATCTAGTCTGATACAGGAGTACGGTAGCCAAATTATTCTATCTTTTCAGATATGTCTACTAAACTTCATATCTCCAGAGTAATTTGAGTTCGCTTTCATATTATTTTTTACAAATACCGCATTTTCTTATCACTAGTGACGTAGGCTACGCGTTTCTACCGGACACATCTAATTCTCCTCTCTGCATTTGTAATAGCTTGGGTGAAAATGGAATGTCTGTGAAACTCGGGCACAAGAGATATCACGATAAGTATTTTTTTATTTAACGGCATTCGATTTTTGCTTTTGTTTTTCATCGATGTAAACTCTGTTTCTTTATTAGCCACAAGGGCCCGAAACAGAGGGGAACAAACAAGTACAGAAAGGACACCACAGAGGGGACAATACATAAAATGAATATGAATGAGATGGTTATATAACAATGAGGTTATGAATGGCTGCATGCACCCCTCATCACATGCAGGACCATTAATCTATTTTTTCAGTCCATTTTTATCATGCATTTACATAACAACCAACCATCGTGCTACACGCCATTGCAAGTATTTGAACCGCTATATACATCCTCTATAATTGTTCTTCTATTTTTCATCATCGATGTAAACTCGGATACATAAGCACAGAGATAGAAAGAAAAATTAAAGAGGGCGGGAGTTCCCGATTATTTTCGTTTCGCTGTGAACTCGTTCAGAAGCGGAACCTAAACTGGTTACATAAGGTTGCGAAGAAACCTCTTAACGAGACACCAACGTCTATGACCATAGTTACATTATTACAGCCTTAATTAAACCATCGTTATATTTAGATATCTTTCAGGCGGATCTGATTCTTAAAGACGTTCGAACCACAAGCATTCCATCTGTTCACTTTCACATACAGTGTATCTGGGACAAACATTAACGAACGTGTTTTTCCTTCTTTAAGATGTCAGAGAGAGATTTATCATTGTTTGATTTCACTTTTTCAATATCAGTGTCAAATCGACACCGGAAAAAGTATATGTATTTGTGAAGGGATCTGAATTCTCATCGACAACCATGATTGTCACACGCTGATGAAAGGTAAACACCTTGAAACTCGGGTACGTGTGTGTCATGTGTTGAAGACGTGGAGGATGACTCCCCTTCAAAAATACTGAGAGGACACAGATAGTGTGTCTATAGCCAGCTGGAGGAGATATCTTCCTGGGGCTACAAACTACAGTAGCATCCACCCTTATGGGTTAGCCATATTCAAATGGCAAATATGCATCAAGATTTGAATATTGTTAAAATATATAGCAACTACGTATGGTTTCTTTCACTTTTGATTTTATTTAACCACCGGCTACCTCTGTCAGATCAAACCGACAACCAAAGTCATTGTAGCCGTTAACATCCTGTATGTTTTCTGTACAAATATATTGTTCAAAGTGTCCATTTTTGTAAAGCGGTGCAGATTTAAATGTTGTTTTACGAATCGGTGGCTACTTCCTGTAGCTTGATGTACAATATGTCTTGCCATGTTTATAGATCTCAGATCAATTTTCACACTGTCATCGATATTTGCTTTATATTACAACCTCGATTAAGAAGGTCAATGAAGCAAACATTGAATAGAGCTGTATCATTCGAACCAGTGAGCTGTCATTGCGATCGTTGTTTAGCTTGAAATTACAGTGTACGGTAGCTTTGTCATTACAATGCTCAATCAGCTGTGATTTGCGAACCTCTATTGAGCTGCAAGAGATCGCATCTCAAGAGATCGCATCGCGTTCGTGTGCTGAGCGACACAGACACTCGTGCTCGATACCGCCCACTGACGACGACCATCTCTGCCGGCTTCTGGTAGAACCTTGCTTCCTTACGCACCAGAAGACGGCTTTGCGCAACGACGGCAGCGATTTGTCATGCACATAATGCACGGGCACGCATATTATTATTATCATTATTATTATTTTTATTATTATTATTATTTTATTATTATTATTATTATTATTATTATTATTATTATTATTATCATTATTATTATTATTATCATTATTATTATTATTATTATTATTATTATTATTATTATTATTATTATATTATTATTATTATTATTATTATTATTATTATTATTATTATTATTATTAAGTTAGAGAGCAGTGCATGAAATCAAAGTGATACTAGGGTAAAATATGCGAACCCCAGTATACCCATCAGGACGACGGCCTTTCGCATATGGCATATCGACCACCGCCGCCGTGCGCAAGCATGAAATTTCAGTGTATAGTATTTACGTCATTACAATACCCTATCAGCTATGATTTGCGAACCACCACTGAGCTGTATCGTTATAACGACAGCCGAGATGCATCGTTAAGACCATCGCTGAGCTGTGCTCTTGTTACATCGGAGCTTCGTCTTTACAACCAACACAGAGCGGCGTTACCCTAACCACCGCAGGGGTTTGCTTTTTACGATTACTACTGACCTGTGTCATTATGTGCCACTGAGTTCTGTATTTACGGACGTTGCTGACCGTTGCCATTATAACCATCGCTAAATACTGTTACTATAAACATCCTGAAGGTCTTCTTTGCATCCAACATTGAGATGTATCATTACAACAATCAGTGTGTCGTGTCTTTAGGGTTCAGCTGAGTCGTATCCTCTGAACGGCCGCTCAGTTGTGTTATGATGAAATAGAAATTAGTTAAATAATTTAACATATGAAATAAGTAATAGTTAAGTACTAGAAATGACAAAAAGGATTGGTTCCCATCCACAATTTTTTAGTCATGTAGTCTATGGATTTTTAGTATCATTTCGTACCTATGTGTACCGCGGGATAAGAATCTGGTTAGAGTGCCGAAGGCAAAAGTTATATTATGCGATGTAGACTGAGACAGACTGCGGTAATAGGATGGATGGCCGAGGGAGGATAGCCAAAGACAAACGCTATTAATCGAAGGTAAATTTTGTTATGGATGAGTTAGGTTTAAAGACATTTTGTTTTGGATTATATATAAAAAATATGATTTGTTGACTTCTCAGTGAAATGATTTTTAGATATGTAATAGAATGAAAGTGTACAATTAAACTATCAGCAAGTTATAATTAACTATTCGCTATCTTCATAGTTAAGTAATTGGTCAATTATCATGGATAAAAATCATCGTCATCATCATCGTCTTCATCGCCACCATTTATCATCGTCTTCGGCATCGTCATCATGACCATTATCATCATCTCTTAATATCATCATCATCATCGTCAGCATCACCATCATCATCAACATTGTCATCGTCATCGTCGTCATCATCATCATCATCATAATCGTCACCATCATCGTCGTCATCATCATCATCATCATCGTTGTCGTCGTCAACCATAACAAAATTCACGTACGATTAATAGCGATTGTTTTGGCTGTCCTCCATCGTCATCATCAACATTATCATCTCCACGACGATGACGACCACCACCACTAACACCACCACCACCAACCACCACCACCAACCACCACTACCATCACCACCACCACCATCGCTTCCTCATCACCTTGGCACCATCATCACTGCCAGCATAACCACCATTATCAGCAGTAGCGCTACAACTAACACCACCACCATAATCATAAGCATCATCATCATTGTCCTCACCAGCATTACCACTACCATTGCGACCATCACTAGTACCGTCACCCTCCACTCCCCCAACATAACCATGAGTCCCAATTCCAACGCTGTCCACACCACGACACGTGACATTCACTACCATCAATACGACTACTATCATCATCATCATCATCATCATCATCGTCGTCGTCATCACTATCATCACCATCATCATCATCATCATCATCATCATCATCGTCATCTTCGTCGTCAGTCGTCTGCTTTTCTAGAATTGTATCGTTTATGTCATAATAGCTGTGTGTCGTTCATTCATTGTGATCTTTAAATCATGTTGTTTTTTTTTTCAAAAAATCTAGTTTTCTTAATTTCACTGAAATTGTGATTGAAAAAGAAAAAAAAAGAAAAAAAGGAAAAGAAAAATACAGAAAAATATCCAATTTTCGTGTAAGGGTAATTTGAGCAATGTAGGATGTTCTGTTGTGGCATCAAGCACCATCATCATCATCGTCGTCACCCATCCCACCACTACCACCACCACCACCACCACCACCACCACTACATCAAAATCATCATCAGCATCATTATCATCATCACCCATCCCACCACCACCACTATATCGACATCATCATCAGCATCATTATCATCATCATCACCCATTCCAGCACCACAACCACTACATCATCATCATCATCATCGTCACCAATTCCACCACCACCACCACTACATCAACACCAACAGCAGCAGCAGCATCATCATTAACATCGTCATCATCGTCATCATCATCTCATCATCATCATCATCATCACCGTTGCCATTGTCATCATCGTCGCCGTCGTCGTCGTCGTTGTCATTAAATAAGACCGCACCCTCTAATCAATTTGTCTAATTGCCCGAGTTCTTATTTAATGACGAAGCTGTAGAAAATGGAGTTGAATTGCATTCATATTAACGCTGAAGACACTCCTTCGTCGAAGAAAACAATTAAAGCAGGTGTAAAAGATAGCTGAGGAGAGAAAACAATAACCAATGTTGAAATATTTCTCCGGCAAGAAGAACAACAACGAGCGCAAATATAACTAAATATTTCTGCAGCGAGAAGAAGAAGAACAAAAACAATAATATAGCTAAAATACATATAGAGATATTTAGAGCCGATATGAATAATCAATCAAACTTGTACGGCTGATGACAATGAAAATCATTTATATGTCGTGTTTATTTTTTTACTTCCAGACAAAACCATGTAATATAAAAGGTTAACGTTGTAACAGACGTGGGGGAAACAAAACGCAGTATATTACTGGTATATTTCTTTTATGAACAGTCTGGTGTAGTAACTAGACTATGGGTGATAAAACGGTAATGATGTGCAACCATAGGCAATTGGTTGCTGGCGTGGTTATGTGACAAGTTGTTTGCTTCTCAACTGCATGATTCAGTCCATCTGCATCCCATTTTGACTAAGTACCTTTTACTTTAGTCTCAGGGAGAACAAACTAAATATAGTACTAAATAATAAATTATTATACACTATTGGAGTGGCTGTGTGGTAAGTAGCTTGTTTACCAACCACATGGTTCCGGGTTCAGTCCCACTGCGTGGCACCTGGGCAAGTGTCTTCTACTATAGCCTCGAGCCGATCAAAACCTTGAGAGTTGATTTGCTAGACGGAAAATGAAAGAAGCCCGTCGTATATATGTATATATATATATATATAGATATATATATATATATATATTATATATATATATATGCGT
>NC_043012.1:58865633-58883133 GCF_006345805.1 Octopus sinensis | reverse complement strand
AGAGGGAGAGCGAAAGAGAGAAATATCAAAGTATTTGATGTTAGAGAATTCATCGTCCAATCAGCAATGCCAAACAGTAGGCGCCAAAACGGCAACGCCAAACAGTCGGCGCCAAAACGGCAACGCCAAATCGTCTCATGCTTTATTTTTACAGATATTATAAGTGTTATTTTTACAGATATTATGAAGACAGACTGGAGAGAGCAAAAATTAAAAGGACAGCATTCACGGACTGCTGTACGCTTCCTACTGTCTAGTTTGACGCCATCTTTATCTACACGTTATTTGCGATATCACTTCGGAAGATCTGTGTCTCGAAAATTAACATTCTTATGTAACCTTTACTCCATTTATACACAGTTTTCAACATCTCAAAGTCTGACATTTTACACAACAGCCATGCTGTGAGATTAAACATGCAGCATATTCTTTTCTCTAGCATACCACTTCATTTTTTCTTTCCATTTGTACTTCGTTTCGTTGGTTTCCAACTGGCTTATTAAGTCATGCCTTAATGCATGTTAAAAAATGCGTGGATTATTTCTCGTTACTCTTAGATTTCTTGTGTTAATTACAAAAAGAAGTAAATTGGAATGAAAGCAAAATTAAAAAAAAAAAAAGATTCCTCTTAATTATTCTAGTTCATCTCTTACCTTGGAGTCACATTTTCGCTCGTCTAATTGCACCTATGTTAATCTTCATTCAAATCTTCAAAACTGTATTCATGCGATGATTCACGGATTCCTTTGAAGTGTGTCTAGAGAAAGAAAGCTATAACCTGAGTTTATAGCCTACACCCACGTAACGCTGCAACGATATATAAATATAAACTCCATGTTAATCACTGCGAACACAACGACAGTGGAATATTCTAAATTGTACCTGATCTTCATAAAGGATTTTATTATTATAACAGCTGACCTTAATTTCCTCGTCATGCAGAGTTACATGATTGTATATCCGGCCTTCTCTTAGGACTTTCCGGTGTCTTCAACGACTTTGTAGTAGCAACAGTCACTTATTCTTCGCGGAAACAACAAGAATCCGTAAACCATAGAAATGGGTGGAAAAAGCTACATGTATATACATATGTACATGTATATAGCTGCCTGCTTACACATATGTATTGGCATACACCACGCACACAATCATATACAAACGTGTGTGTGTATGTGTGTGTGCTTATATATGTACATACTCAGTATTTAATTTTTGTGGTACTAATTCATATATAATCTCCAATATGTGGGTGTTTATGTGTGTATTTTCATGCATATATGCATATACGTATATATTATATACATATATATATATATATATATATATATATATATATATATATATATATATATATATATATAATATATATTATATATATATATATTATGAGTAGATAAATGAATTATCTTATTACGGATTATTCAAATGAAACCGATACCTGGGTAGCAAAAATCACAACAGAAAAGCACGGTGAGGTTACGACCATGGGGCCTAAAATCCGTGCCTTAGTGCGGAAATTTGTAGTTTTATATATTTAGTGTAGGAAGAAATGGAGCTGAACGAAGATTTAACAAAATTCCTTTTTATTATTTTCTACACATGTTTCAAAGGCGCCGCAAAGTCCCTAATTCGGATTGAATAAGAGTCCATTTTGCAGCCTTCTCTTCAGAAAATCCAGGAACTTAATTCTCCAAAAAAATGCACAGCAAGCTTTTCGACAAACGCTCACGAGGAGCCCAATATATATATATATATCAAAATAATATATATATAATATATATATATATATATATATATATATATGAAGGGAGAATTAAAAAAACAAAAAACACAAAAGACGAAGACATGTGGTGTAGACAACAAGCAGATGTATAGTTTAAAGCTCGGGAAGTGAAAAAGTCTTTAACGTTTCGAGCCTACGCACTTCCACAGAAAGAAACAAGAAGAGAAAATAAATGTGTGGTGATTAGCGATCTGTGTGTGCGTGCGTGTGTCTGTATGTGTGTGTGTGTGTCTGTGTGTGTATGTATGTATATATACAATTGTTTACATTCATCTAGTATATTCGATTATATATCAACCCACGTTTTAAAACATTAGCACTGTTTACAACAAAGATATACTTCTTTAATATACATTCAGGGAAACTAACTCCCGCTGTTTAATGCTTCAATCATTTTTAAACAATAACGTAAAAAAAAGTGATTCATTGAAGTCACGACAACATTCGCACATTAGTGTGAAAACTGGACAAGGTAGACTTACATAGATATATGTATGTTGTATGGAAGCACTCCGTCGGTTACGACGACGAGTGTTCCGGTTGATCCGATCAACGGAACAGCCTGCTCGTGAAATTAACGTGTAAGTGGCTGAGCACTCCACAGACACGTGTACCCTTAACGTAGTTCTCGGGGATATTCAGCGAGACACAGAGAGTGACAAGGCCGGCCCTTTGAAATACAGGTACAACAGAAACAAGAAGTAAGAGTGAGAGAAAGTTGTGGTGAAAGAGTACAGCAGGGGTCACCACCATCCCCTGCCGGAGCCTCGTGGAACTTTTTAGGTGTTTTCGCTCAATAAACACTCATAACGCCCGGTCTGGGAATCGAAACCGCGAGTCCGCTGCCCTAACCACTGGGCCATTGCGCCTCCACTATGTATGTTGTATCGCACGTTCGACCTACAATATGACGGGATAATAATAATGTCCTGGCAATAACCCTCAACAATACACAGCTCAAGACTTCCTTACACTCTCTGCGCATGTCCATTTATATTGTGGAACAGTCCATTAGGCGCCAACCAATAGGGGTGTTCTATTCCCACACAACATCTCCTTCCTTTGAGATTGGCTTTGTCCTTTTTTTTCTTTATTTATTATTTTATTCGTATCAATTTTGTTTCCTTGGTGGGAAACTGGCATATATATTTCTCTTGGAGTTCATTTCCACCATTTCGGTATGTTTTCTTTTCCCTGTTCGACCCACGTGTCGGTTCTGCTTTCACTTGTGGTTTTGGGACCTCGAACATGTCATACCATATAACCATTGGTTCCTCTCGCTTTTCTTGTTTTTGGTATATCCTTTCTTTAATTGGTTAAAATGCCTTTCATGTTCACATTACTCAGACGTCCAGTTACATTACCTTGTTCCCAGTCCTGTTTTTCGTTTTTATATATTTTAAAATACATTTCCTCACCTTTGTTAAAAAATTTCGTTGTACTTCTCGAATTTTGTATTTTCTGTTTCCTACTCGGCAACAAATTGTCAAACACAGAACGAATCTTTCTGAAGAATATCGAATGTGCGGGTGACCTACTCGACTCTGCATATAATAGTACCTCATCACATACTGAATAATGCTTTGAACCTGCGTTCCGCTCATTTATATTATTTTTCATGTTACTTTCCAACAGTATTTTCTTCTCTTGTTTATGAACATATCTTTTTCCAATTTGAATTTAATTTCTTCCAGGTGTACCGGCAAATCATGTACTACATTGCACAAATGTTCTTCAGTTCCATTTCTAGTTTTAACGATGCAATCACCTTTTCTTCAAAAGGTTCCCTATGTTTTGGAATTAGCCTAGACAATCCGTCTGCGTGTCCCATTTTCTTTGATGACAAAATCTCCGTTTGAAAATCATAGTTCCACACGGGAGACCCCAGTGCTGTAAGAGATTTGCTGAGGGTTGGGGATTCCCTTTTTCGAATCGAAAGTAGACAGTGATCAGTTTTTAGTGTAAACTTCCTAACGTGTAGGAATTTATGGAATTTCTTTAATTATAAAGCCTCCTTTTCGATCTGGCTGTATTTTTTTTTTCTGCTACTAGAACTCATGATGCATGTGCAATAGCTTTGATCTTACCATCATTGAATTTATACAATAGCACCAATCCTATACCATATTCACTGGCATCCGATGCCACAATTATTTACAGGTTTGGGCTTCGAATGCGTTCTAACATTCGTTTGTCCATTATTTTTAAATTATTATTGTCTTTCGAAGGTTTTAATAATTATCCTCTTCTCGAAGGTTTATTATTTATTGGCATTCTTCAGCCATTTTCTGCAAGGTTAGTTTCACAATTTGAGTCAACTCTGATAATATTCTTCTTCTAATTTCCATGTCTTCCATTGCCACAAGCCCTTTAACGAATATTAAGCACTTGAACATATCTGGCGTTAATTCTCCAAGCTTAATCCTTTCACGAGACTTATTAACAATACTGGCATATGTTACAAAGTCATCGGATTGGTTCGTCTGTAAATTTAGACATTTCCACCGAACGTTAAACTGCTAAATTTTTCCGCTAAAGATATGTCAAAGTATTTGTCATTTTATCAAAACACAATACCGCGGGCTTTCTCGGTAAAATAAAGTTACAAAAACTGTCGTGTTCCAGAAGGGCAAGTTTTCGCCAGAGGAGCCTTAACTTCTTTTCACTAGACCATCCCTTGCATTCCTCTCTGAATGTTCTCGTATCACCTGTATTACGCGGTAAAGGTAGTTTCTTCATCCGCTTTGTAGAGAAATTCTTCGATGGAGTTTGAAACGCCGTGCGCTTAAAACTGTTCTGTCGTATTTCTCGACTGCCGTAACACCTCTGTTAACTTCTGTAGTTGCTGTTGTTGCTGCTCTTGTTGTTTTACGACTGCTTTCAGTAACTCTTCCATTTCGATACTATACAGAGTTTCAGTAGTGTTCGAATCCTCTGTACTGTTCGAAACCTCGACGCCGCTGCTGTTTCAGTGGCAATATTGTCTGAATCCTCGTCACCACAGTTGTACAAAACATTCGACGATATAACGGGATACTAATAATGTCTTAGCAAATCGTTCTACTCAAGATACTGGTAATAACCCTCAATAATACGCAATTCCCGGCTGTACACTGCTCAAGACTTCCTTACACTCTCTGCGCATGTCCATTTATATTGTGGCACAGTCCATTAGGAGACAAGCAATAGGGTGTTCTACTTCCACACAACAATGTACTTGAAACAACATTTCATTAAAATAACGGTGTGTTACCCCTTCGTTTCACAGTGCTATTTTATATATCACTAGCAGTATAACCGGCCTTGCCCGGGATTAAGTTACGATTACTAAGCTAATCAAGTTCTTTATTTCAAACCAAACTAAGTAATATAGACGTCAAATTTGGGCGAAATCCGTTGAAATTAGTTATATTATATATATTATATATACATAATATAATATAAATATATATGGGCAACAGACACGAACACTCATACACACACGTACGTACACCTATTGCATGTTTTGTGCACGCATACATGTTCATAAACAGAAATGAATGGAAAAAATGCTGTTACATTTGTAGATTACCACTCGCACGATTTTCACTAAGAATAAAAATCGTTTTTTTTGTGTGAAATCAACTACTCTGGCCTCAAAACCCTTTTTGTTGTCCGTGAAACGGAGTGGGGTGTGGTGGAAGCCTCGCAAAATGTACCCATTTATATTGTGTAATTCACTGACAAATTCTTACTCACCTCTTAGTTCCTTTGTTGTTAAATAAATGGATTGTCAACAAAACACTTTTTTACTCGGCGTAAAATAAAAACAAAACTCTTTCGCACCCAAAGTAATCTGCGTGAGAGAGAGAGAGGGGGAGAAAGATGAACATTTAAAATAGATAAATGATTTAAAATAAATATATTGTAATTGTTGTGTGAGAAAGTATATATACTATGATTATAAAATATAGAGTGTCTTTCATTTTGCATTTTATTTTTTATGAACGTTGTCATTCTCTCTCTCTCTCTCCTCTCTCTCTCACTTTGTCTTTCCCGTGAAACTCTCTGCCTCCTACTTCCACTTTTTTTAATCTTATTTTTTTTTTGTTAGACGCCATCAAGAAAGCTATGACTGATATTTTTATGGCTAAAAGCTACCCTATCTGCGGGTGCCTCGGGAGAAAAATAAGTTGACAAAACCCAGATAGGTTGTTGACGAATGTCCTCCTAAATTTTGAGCGACATGCGTGCTAATTTGTGGACGTGCATAAATTACAATCACGTACACACACACACACACGCGCGCGCACATCCTTCCTTTTATAGATATGATGTCGGGTACCACTAGTTTCACGCAATCAAATGCGTATTCACTCAACTCGTGTTAGAAGTACGACAGAAAATCTGCTTTTTAATTTGACACCAAACTGTATGGTGAAGAGTATCATTACATACACATGCATGCACAAATATAGACATGACTGTGTGAGTGTATGTGTATATATATATCTATAT
The DNA here is from genome assembly GCF_006345805.1 of Octopus sinensis. Lineage (NCBI taxonomy): Eukaryota > Metazoa > Mollusca > Cephalopoda > Octopoda > Octopodidae > Octopus > Octopus sinensis. Next base: position 58,876,853 of record NC_043012.1, on the reverse strand, counting down.
ATATATGTATATATACGCCTATATATACACATACATATATATACACACATATATACATATACATAGATCTATATATATATATAATATATATATATATATATTATATATATATATATACATATATATATACATACATATAAATGCAGTATACATTTAAACACATAAGGGGCTCAATCATGGGATACCTAGCACGCTAGAAGGAATAGCCAAAATCCAAACCACTTGGTTCGTATTTTGGTTATTACATCTAGCGTGCCAGGTTCATATGATGGATACCTCTTATGTGTTTAAATGTACACTCTATTTATATATATATATATATATATATATAATATATATATATATATAATATATATGATATATGTATACTGTTGGCACTCCATCGGTTAAGACGACGAGAGTTCCCCTTGGTCCGATCAACGGAATAGCCTGCTCGTGAAATTAACGTGCAAGTGGCTGATCACTCCACAGACACACGGACCCTTAACGTAGTTCTCGGGGAGATTCAGCGTGACACAGAGTGTGACAAGACTGGCCCTTTGAAATACAGATACAACTGAAACAGAAAGAAAGAGTGAGAGAAGTTGTGTTGAGAATGTGCAACAGGGTTCGTCACCCCGGGATATATAATATATACATATATATACATTTGCACGTATATACTTATGTATACACATATATATGCATACATATATATATGTACACATATGTATGAATGTATATATATATGTTATATATATATATATATATATATATATATATATATAATATATATATATATATTTGTGTGTGTATATATACATGTTTCGGCGTTGTGTTTGCGTGTATGCTTATCCGTGTGTATGTATGTATATGTGAGTCCTGAAGCGAGAGTTTGTTCTACGTCTCAATACTTCAACGATCCTGCAGAAGACAATGCTGAAATAACTATCAGACGTGAAAAGTAAGAACCTCGCGCGATTTATTCGACTATACCCTTATTGAAAACGTCCCCACCCAGAATGGCCGGAAGGTAATGACTGAAAGAGGATATAAACAAACAAAAAAAAAACAGTATAAGATATAAGATATGTAAAATGCAAGTATATAGGAAAACGTATTAACATCAAATTACACGTCACAGTTATATCACTATTAACCGATGTTATCTAACTATATTTACCCCGAAATAATTTATTCTTAGAACAGCTTTTAAGAGGTTTTCATCGTTTCATTCTACTGTACAATAAAAACATTTAAACTCTGACTTTTATTATGTTGTATCTTTCTGTTTCTCTCTTTCTATCTACCCTGTACTCTATACATATCTAATTATCTCGCTTTCTCTCCTCTCTCTCCCACTCTGTCTCGATATATAAAACAGAAGACTGACATATCTTTCGAAATTTTTTTTATGCCCGTTTCATACAAACTTAGGAGTAGGGGGTGGAATGAAGTTAATACTAAACCGTGTGGAATATTAGAAAAAAAAACTGTAATAAAAGATATGTCAGTTGAGAAGATGAACAACATTGGGGAACACAAGAAAAAAAAATGTAGTTTATTGTCAATTCTGAAAATGGTAAAAAGTTTTTAAAAAATACCAATATAAACCAACAACAGGAGTTTGAACAAACTAGAAATTTATTTGATCTTACCTAATAGACGTTCTTGGACAGGATAATATCATAAATATTATATGTATATGTGTGTGCGTTTATATATGTGTGTGTGTGTGTCTGTATGTGTTTGTGTATGTATGACATGTTTTATGCTGACTTGTTTTCTCTTCGATTTCCTTAAGCCCTCTAGTTATCGTTTTGCACGCTAACTACGTTTTCTGTATAACCACAATTATATATATAATATATATATATATATATTATATATATTATATTATATATATATATATATGTATATATGATATGTATATATATGTATAAATATATATATATATATATATGTATATATATATATATATATATGCATACGTATGTACCTATGATATATATATATGTGTGTATATATATACCACATACATATATATATTATATATATGCATACTATGTACTATGTATATATATATATGTATATATATATATATATGTGTGTGTGTGTGTGTGTGGTGTGTGTGTGTGTGCACTTATGCATTCATCTATTTATGTGAATAGACATCAGCGTGCTTGTATGCGTGTATGATATATGTGTGTGAATGTGTATACAGATCTGTATTCGTACATAAATATACATGCGCATTTTCATATATACATATATGCATGTGTGAGGCTCGCTAGCAATTAGATACATAGACAAACAGACAGACAGGTAGACAGATAGATAGATAGATAGATAGATAGATAGATAGATAGATAGATAGATAGATAGATAGATAGATAGATATAACGACAGTTAGTTGAAAAGACGGAGAATTACACAGATAGATGGTTTAAATGAGAGATACAAATATCCTGATAAATACACACTCTAATATATAGACTATCAACATAATGGTGTTGCTCAGAAAACAGCGGTCAGTGATCTTGGTCAATTCCAAGGAAAGCGTTCAGAGTAGATATACTTCAATAACAACACTTGAAACAATATTATATAGGGTAAAGACATCCTTCAGTCATGAATGACCATAGGATTGCGCCTCAAATGTTACACTCCGAGGCACAAGTCGGGACAAGGTTGTTTATGGAAGACTTGCAGTCTCCCATCCGCTCTTTATGCCACTGATGTTATCCAAGGGAAAGGCAAAGGCCGATGCGGATTGGCGCCAGCGACATGCGGACTCATTTCTACAGTTGCGTGAACTGGAGCAACGTGAAATTAAGTGTCTTGCTCAAGAACAAAAACTGGAAGAAAATTTTCCGATATTATTTATTCAACATTAGATATACCCTTTACTCTTTTACTTGTTTCAGTCATTTGACTGCGGCCATGCTGGATAACCGCCTTTAGTCGAGCAAATCGACCCCGGGACTTATTCTTTGTAAGCCCAGTACTTATTCTATCGGTCTCTTTTGCTGAACCGCTAGTGACGGGGACGTAAACACACCAGCATCGGTTGTCAAGCAATGCTAGGGGGACAAACACAGACACATAAACATATACACGCACACTTATATATATATATACACGACAGGCTTCTTTCAGTTTCCGTCTACCAAATCCACTCACAAGGCATTGGTCGGCCGGGGGCTATAACAGAAGACACTTACCCAAGATGCCACGCAGTGGGACTGAACCCGGAACCATGTGGTTGGTTAGCAAGCTACTTACCAAACAGCCACTCCTGCGCCTATATGTTTCATTTATAAATAGGATTCACAAAGTTGTTCATGTTGGATAGTCATGTAAGGAACTTCTTAGAATTTCTTCAGACAGAGAATCACATAACACAAAACTTGCATCTTCATATAGAATTAGTAATCAGGAACAGCATACATTGGATGGAGGAAGTATAAAGAGGAAACGAAACCTTAAGAAATGGTGAGTTACCTATATACACATACATCCATGCAGAAAATACACACATAAATTCAAACATACGTATATACATATTCTTTTATTCTCTTATTCTTTTATTTCTTTCAGTCATTTACTCGAACAAATCGACCCCAGGGCTTATTCTTTACGAGCCTAAGTCTGTAGTCTTAACATTGCCATGTCCTAATACTTTGTCAGCGAATATACTGCAGAGCGAATGACTACATCACCGCTGCCACCCTCTACAATCCTCCTACTACCATCCTTCTCCTACTCCTCTACTGTAACTACTATCATCCACCTCTTCTTCTTCCTCCTCTCTTCTCTCCCGCCTTCACCCTTTCCTCCTCCCCTTTCCTCCTCCTCTTTCCTCCTCCTCCCCTCCCCTCTTCCCCGCCCCCTTATTCTCTTCCTCCTCTTCACCCCCTCCTCCCATCCCGTCCCCTCCTCCCCCTTCTCCTCCTCCTCATCGTCATTATCACAATCACCATCATCATCATTATCATCCTGATCATCATCTCCACCAACAAAACCACCACCACCACCACCATCCCCCACCATCATCATGATTGGGGAGTCCTTCTAGGTACTCTGGCAGTCAGCAATCGCCGCTGATGACAGACCACTGTCACAGAAAGTAGAATCTCGGTAAACACCGACACTTCTTCAGCGCTGCGTACAAGGATTTTCGTTGTGTATCTCCACTTCGCCGTCCTTCAACTGTGTTCCCTTGAGCGGTTTCGAACAGAAATTCTAGACAGCAGTTAGGCGTTTCATTCCAGCGAGGAATGGTGCGTATCAGCTCGAATATTTCCTGACTTACTGCCTGACAGAACGGCATGTCAGGCACACAGTTTACAAGATTCATATATATAACAAGTAGTCTTCGGTACCCTAGCGCCCTATCCACTTTCCGTCTGTATCTCAATAGACAATGCTATATTAAATTACAACAGAAATCTCCGGTCTATGAATAAACTAGCATTTTAATATTTTTAATTCCTCTTATATTTTCGCCGGTTATAATAGAAATATCATTTGTTTATCTCCAGTTTAACAAATTGTCTTTGCCCCGAGTCTGTCTTTCGAAGGCAACTAGAACAGGGCAGCTGCATAAGAAATACTGCATGAGTTCTTGAAACTTGCAATAAATATATTTATATTTATGATAGTATCCGGTTCAAGAACAACTATTAGGAGATATGAAATTTTTAGATACGCTGGAGCTCGTATTTTTACCTTATTTTTTTCTTCGTTTTATGTCATTTTAAGAATTGACGATGAAGGAGAATTTTTTCTGTGTGTGTGTAAGTGTTCCAGTATATTGTTCATCTTCTCAATTGACATCTCTTTTATTACTTATTTCTTTTCGTATTCCACACGTTTTGAGAATTAATTCCATTTCATCCCTTCTCTTAACTTTGTCTGAATGGGCATAAAAAAGTCGACATATATGTCATCCTTTTATTTTATGTTTGTATAGAAAAAGAGAGTGAGTGGTAAAGAAGACAGTAATACCAAAAAAATAAAAGACATACTTTAATATGTTTTTATTGCATTGTAGAACGAATCGATGAAAAACTCTTAAAAACTGTTCTAAGAGTAAGACAAGTTATACCGGGGTAAAAGAAATTTGATAGCATTGAATGGTATAACTGTTGCAGTAACGGAGAAAATGTTTCATAGTATGCACTTTTATCCTTCTATAAACTAAGTTCAAAATCTGTTGCAGCAATCAAGTAGGCCCATAATCTATTCCAAATAATTAAACTTAAATGTATTAACAACCGCTCAGATCCATTTACTACCGGGCATATCAGACGGTTTGCTCCGTGAGGAGATCTGCAAAAGCATCATTTGGATCGAGTTATGTGAAAAATTGTACATGGTCACACATAGTTGCTGTTTGTTTGGGTTCGAAGTTCACGAGGAAGAGTGCCATCCCATCTAGTGGCTATGTAAACCTATTTTCGAAGCTGGAGGTTTTTCTTTTCCTGTCTGCATTTAATAGCTTTAAAGTGTGAGCGAGTATGCACAAACCGATCCTACTCATTAGACTTGGAGGTCATATTAGAGTTGCTCAGCGGGTTAAGACAACAGTGTCAACCAGGACGCAGAAGGTTTTATATTGAAATGACCTTCTTCTATGTGGATACTGTTACAGATGCGGATGACATTGCCTTCTCTGCATTTGCCGAAAGTTACCAAAAGGGACCCGGGTCTCCTGTTCGTCTCCACTTCTTGATTTGCTGAGTTCCCAAGCCATTTCCTTTCTTAAGACACTCATAAGACTTGGAGTTTCTTCCCTAACATGGTAACTAACCCACTGTGACCCTAACAGGTGCTACTACGCTGGGTCAGGGTAGACATGGAAGCAACACTCGCTAAGTGGTGGTTCCTCAATCCTCAAAACCTCGAATCTATTGACCCAAAGTTCCAACGCCAAGTGTTGTGTTTAAAGCGACACCCAGAACAAATAATACAACTACTAGAAATATATGTAAAATCTTCTTGAAGACATTGCTCTCTTTACAATTGAAGTGTATATTTGATAACAAAGTACTATGATTAAAAAAAATGGACAAATGGAAACATGGTTGACATAACATTATTGCTTTTGACCGTAGATACGCCGGTCATGAACAACCTGGGGCTACACAACAACAGCAACGATCTCATTGTCGCTAAAACTACTTTCTGGTTTTAAGAAGACTAATTTCTTAAGATTGGTATTTAGGTAGTGTGTTGCATATCCCATGTATGTATGTATGTATGTATGTATGTATGTATGTATGTATGTATGTAGGGTAGGTAGGTATGTATACCTACGTGTGTGTGTCTGTGTCTGTAATGAAGAATAATACTATTAACTGCATAAGTAGTGACGGGGGAAGGAAAAATAAATCATATTGTCTCTGACTGCCCAGTCCTAATAAGGTAGATATCCATAAGCATGACAGTGTCGTGGGCCTATGTTCAGTAGATACTATGCCAACACTACGAAATGACAACAGAAAAGAGATTGTATAGATATATCTCTGAAAAGGACTCAGAAAATGACAAATGAACCATGCTCTGGGATTTTCCAGTGTACAGATTAGAGAGATCAAGGTTAATTGGGTAAGAGATATTTTTAAAAAGTGTCTTCTAATTGACATACCAGTCACAACAAATGACAATGTATCTCAAAAAAGAACAGAAACTCTCGAAATACAAAGATCTGGAAATAGAAATGACCTGAAAGTGGAGACTAAAGAGAGAAATAATCTCTATAAGAATTAAGTATGGTTAAAACCCATACACACAAATACATGGCCGAAACGCCAGGACTTACGAATATATATAGTATACAGTATCTACTAGGACCGGGCACACCTCTTACGAAAAGCACGTTCAATAAAGTAGGAAAGCACAACAAATACACGAGGATCTAGAGCTGCGCTTGATAATGCAGTGAAATTATATGATGAAAATATGCCTACTGAACTATGATAAGGCTGCTTTCTAAAATAGAAATTTATGGGGAAGATAAAAGACGATTATATTGATCCCAGTGTTCAACTGATACATATTTTGTCGACCCCGAATGTATAAAAGACCCCGAAGGTATAAATTTCAAATTCGGTAGAATTTCAACTAAGAATATAAAATTGGAAGTAACGTTTCTAAATATTTTGTGCGGCGTGCTAACGTTTTGTCGCAGCCATAACAAATCAATTGGAAGACTCTACCTTCTCCCCGGAGTCGTCATTTTCGCCTACTTTAATTTACAATTTACAATCTAATGAGAGATAGGATAGGATCGACCTTACTTGACTGAGTTTGCATTCATTTTCACGGCATTGCAAAATAAACGACGTATTATGAACGGACCAAAACGTTCACGGCTCAGAGTTATATTTATTATATTTTCATTTTAAGTGAATGGTATAAAGATTATATTCTTAATTCACGTTGACTATCGTGGAGCAGGCCTAAGCATAGTATTAAATATTAATATAGAAAATCAAATTTAAATGAAAATCCACCACGCTCTATTGTAGAATAATAATTGCTAGTTTCAGATTGAAGCCTTTTCTCAGCCGTATCTTAATTCGTTCATAATCCAAATAAATAGCATGGGTGTCTTCTTTCCCCAGTTCATGAATTATAATAGATTTGAAAAGTTAGATTAATTAACTTTCGCTATGGTTTTTCGTATTCATTTTATCTAATGTTTAATTACCAGCCAATCTATAAAAGTATATTAAATCGGGGAGATAATTTTACAATACACGTATGCTGTAAATGTAAATGGAAGTATTGTATTATAAAATATATTTTCCATAGCATAAAACCTTATCGGCGTAATTAAGTGGAGAAGAAAATTTTCGCAGTTATTTGAAATGTCAATCAGGTCCAACGTATGAATGCATATTTGAATTCGGTGACTCTGAAATAGTATTCGGTCATGAATTGGTTATTTATATTTATTCGGTCTTAGGTCTTAGCTTTATACATATATAAATATTTGGCTATTTCAGACATTATTGAGGTCATGCTTATTATGGGATGTCTACTTGACATGGCGCCCGTGTTTTCTTTTCTAAGAAACTATATTGATCGCTTTCTGGAATCTTGTGCTGCAAAATATTTTGATTTTATAGTTTGCGGTAATAGATTTATGAATTCACCAAAATTTGGTTTCTAACGGAAGATTCTTTAGAAGCTCTCTTCCTCTCCTTTTCTCTCTTTCCTAGACTACGCATGCACATACACATACACATATGTATATATTTGGGTGTGTGTGTGTGGTATGTGGTTTGTGAGTGTGTGTGCACGTGTGTGTGTTTGTGTGTGTATATATATATATATATATATATACGTGTGTGTATGTGCGCGTGTGTGTTTGTTTGTGTGTGTGTGGGTGTGTTGTGTGGTGTGTGTGTGTGTGTGTGTGTGTGTGGTGTGTGTGTGTGTGTACTGGCAGAAACGTTAGCACGGCGGGCGAAATGCTCAACGGTATTTCGTCTGCCGTTACGTTCTTAGGTCTTAGCTTTATACATATTTAAATATTTGGCTATTTCATGTTCTGCTCCTGTATACAACGCAATCCCTAACCACAAATCGAAACCAAAATCTCACGATTACGAGTGAAACTCCCTAACCACAAAACCACTGCCTTTCACACACACACTCACACACACACACACACACACACACACATCTCTGTCTGTGTATGTTTCTATGTATCTATCTACCTTCCAATCTACCTTCCTACCTACCAAACCACCTACCTACCTACGTGCCTATGTACCTACCTACCTACCTACCTACCTACCAATCTATCTATCTATGTGCGTGTATGTGCATGAATGTATGTACTTATATACATAGAAACACACACACTCATATACACATATATATATATTTATAAGTCTGTCTGTCTGTCTCTCTCTCTCTGTATATATATATATATATATATATATATACGTCTATTAATAGCGGCAAAATTACATTAGAACCGTTCCTCGGAGCTTCACGTTCCCGTTTGTCGGAACGTGAAATTCTGAGTAAAATTTTTGTGATTATTTTCCAGCTTTAATAAAAGTTTATCTTTGGTACTCGAGTACTATTCTTTCTTAAGACATCTCCGCATTGACATGTCCATCTACTCGTTAGAGTCACTGGCCATGTATATATATATATCTGCCTCAAAATCGTATCCTATAATTTTTGGGAAAGAAGAACACGTTGAAATGCCATGGTGCTACCTAAACTATGTTGATAGAAAAATTGGTTGAACACAGCAGGAAGATCTATTATCATATACGTTTTCTATAACAACTCGCCTCGAACTAAACAAGAACAACGACTACAAATGAAAGCATCACTACGACAAGTCTGTGGCCGCACGTGACCAAATATTAACTTTTAAAAGGAGACATTTAGATAAATGTTCAACAAATTACATTAGAAAAATGAAATAAAAAGGAATAAAAAAAAACTCAACAAATCAAGGAATAATAAAAGATGGCTGCTTAATGGAAGTTTGAGGGAAAATAAAAGCATATCAGCCTCAAAGTGAATATCATACAAAACATTGTATAAAAAATGTGAGATTAATTTATCACTTAGAATTTGACTTCTAAGCATGCGCAAAGAAAATCATCATTAGAAAAATGAATTTGCTCTGATTAATCGTCGTTTATGTTGTACAACACTATTATTATATTTTTTCATAGCATTTTGCGAACCGTATATTTAATGAAAATAATGTATTACATTATAAAAATATAATTATATTATTAGATTAAAAATATTTTATTTATTTATATTTTTTTTTATAGAAGAGTGGCGCTTTATGTAGAATAGTGTGGTTTGTTTGGAGGTTTTTCCCAGTGGCCAATTACTGGTTCGTTACATTTACAATGGAAAGAGTAACGAGGGACTGTCAGGTTCATGACTGTGGCTAGATTCGTATGATGTTCCAAGAGGCAGAATCTGATATCTCGCGCTTAATGGATCGTCTAATAGAGGGGAAGTAACCGGTGGGGAGAGATAGAAGAGGAAAGAGAGGGAAAGAGATCAGAGAAAGAGAGAGAGAGAGAGAGAGAGAGTGAGACATCGAAGATGAGAAGGGAGAGAGAATATATTTAAAAAACAAACTCACAGTAAAAATGTCGTCTATAAGAAACCTCAGATTTTTTCAACAACCGGCAATATAATAAAACATAAATCCCAATAACTACTTGGTATGATATTCTGACCCACGTTGGTCTCCATCATTTTGATTTGTTTTATTTTTGCTTTTTGTTCGTTTGTTTATTAAGGGTGTCTGCGCAGCTGGTGTGAAAAAATATCCCAAAAGTCTTTATGCAAATGCTTCGGCTAATCGCTTTTATATTTCATAGTTTTACATCATTTGCAGATATATATCACCGAATCGTATGTAAACATATCTAACACGTTATTAAATAAATATGTATGCATATACGTATACACATATATGTACATACACAGTCAACTACAAATGTAGTTATATTTCTCCGTACAACTGCGTGCATACATATAGCAGATGTTTTCTTAACTTACAGAATGAAAAACACTCATCTTTCACATATTTTTCTCCTTTAAATTTTCCCTGACAAAAGTCTCTATCCGAAACGTTGCATGTTCCAATCCTCAGGTACGTTCACTGTACTCTTCATATAGATGTTGCTAAACACACACACATACACACACACACACACACAGACACACAAACACACGCACATTCAAGCCCCTGCACAAACACGAACATAGGTACCTATATATATACCTTTATAGAGTGCGAGAAAGGGTAGACTATGTATTTAGTTAAACGTATCGGAGCCGTTACACCAGAGGCCAAGGATTTCAACGCCGAAACTAAACAAAAGTCGAGGAGTATAAGGTTAGAAATGGAGTTGATCTATTAGGTTTCGATGGGTTTTATGACAACTTTGCACTGTGTTCAGTTTTCCATGTACGAACAGGTACATATATACGTTCCTACCTAGAAATATGCATGCGAACATATATACATACACGTATGCATACAAGGTTCAAATTAGTATTTTCGATTCAATTCCTCCTTTTACATTTTCCCCACTTTGGCTAGTCATTCCTTATTTCCTTCAAACCTACACACAGTCCTGCAAAATGAAATTTTCCGAAACGTCATGACCATCTACCTCCATTACTACACCAAACCGATTACCTCACGCCCTTTTTTTTGTTCTCTCGACA
>NC_043012.1:58850633-58860633 GCF_006345805.1 Octopus sinensis | reverse complement strand
AATTAAAAAAACATTTACCCTGTAATTTCTTATACGATGCACCGTTTCATCTACTGTTTTATGGTAAACTAACCTGATTAAATTAAATCAAGCCAATCTTCCATAGGCCCTTAGAATCATCAGTAAGAAATAGCCAAGTCGGAACAGATATTTTCACGAGGCATTTCCGTGAAGTATATATATATATATATATATATATATATATACTATTTCACCCTTTTACTCATTTACTTGTTTCAGTCATTTGAGTGCAGCCATGCTGGAGCACCGCTTTTAGTCGAGCAAATCGATCCCAGGACTTATTCTTTGTAAGCCTAGTACTTCTTTGCCGGTCTCTTTTGCCGAACCGCTAATTGACGAGAGCATAAACACACCAGCATCTCATGTCAAGCAATGTTGGGGGCACAAACACAGACATAAACATATACACACACATACACACATATACATATATATACATATATACGAAAGGTTTCTTTCAGTTTCCGTGTACCAAATCCACTACGCTATAGTTAAAAACAATTGCCAAAATGTGCCGAGCAGTGGGACTGAAGCCGGAAGCATGTTGATAGTAAGCTAGCCACTTACCACACAGCCACCCCTGAGCTTATACATACATACACAATTATTAATAATTGAGACGCAATTATTTATAATTGAAGAGTCCTACGCTGAAGAAGAAAATAATTGGGTAAGACATAATTATTTAATTTTTATGCTTTCCTATGACTTAATTCCGAAACATATTTCCGTAGGTGACTTAATATAGAATGATTGTCGTCATTTCTTTCTCTTTTGCCTGCGCTGTTTGCCTTTTAAGTGCTGTGGTTTTACTGGGATCTCCCTTTTAAGTAGGAAGAATAGCCAAAACTGTTTGACTGCTATTTCTAAATCGGTTTGTGGTGAGGCAAATCGTTGCTAAACCCTTAATTACTATATATATATATATATATATATATATATTATATATATATTAAATATTATTCGAGACAAACCACTATTTTGCAAAACAAACAAGGAAAGACTTAATCAATACATAAATTTTAATAAATAGTCAAAAATTACATATATATATATATATATAATATATATATAATATATATATATATATATATATATATATACGGCGCAGGAGTGGCTGTGTGGTAAGTTGCTTGCTAACCAACCACATGCGTGGCATCTCGGGCAAGTGTTTTCTGCTATAGCCCAGGGCCAACCAATGCCTTGTGAGTGGATTTGGTAGAAGGAAACTGAAAGAAGCCTGTCGTATATATGTATATATATGTATGTGTGTGTTTGTGTGTCTGTGTTTGTCCCCCTAGCATTGCTTGACAACCGATGCTGGTGTGTTTACGCCCCCTTCACTTAGCGATTCGGCAAAAGAGACCAATAGAATAAGTACTGGGCTTACAAAGAATAAGTCCCGGGGTCGATTTGCTCCACTAAAGGAGGTGCTCCAGCATGGCCGCAGTCAAATGACTGAAACAAGTAAAGAGTAAAAAGAGAGATTAAAAGAGTATATATATGTATATATATATATATATATATATATATATATATATATATATATATATATATATATATTATATATATATTATATATATATATATAGTATGTATGTATGTGTGTCTGTGTGTCTGTGTAATCTCTCCTCTTTAATATAATGATAATAATAATAATAATTATTATTATTATTATCATCATCGTCATAAAGCGGTGAGCTGGCACAATCGTTAGCACGCCGGGCCAAATACTTAGCGGTATTTCGTTCATCTTCACGTTCTGAGTTCAAATTCTGGTGAGGTCGACTTTACTTTTCATCATTTCGGAGTCGATGAAATAAGTACCAGTTGAGTAACTGAGGTCGATGTAATCGACTTTATCCCCTACTCCAAAATTGCAGGCCCTGTGCCTTTAGTAATAATAATAATAAGAAGAAGAATTGTAGATATATATTATACTACACGTGTAGAATGCGCCTTTCGTTTGTCCCCTCGCTCGTATACACACAAACATGGACACACATTCATACACTCACACTCACAAACTTACACACACGCACACAGTGTCTCATGTCTCGGATAGCTCTAGTCCTATTGCTTGCAACGTCACAGAAATACTAAGAAAAAGTGTTGGTGTTAATCCGTGCGACCAATTAACTGATCCTCTATATTTCAAAGGGTATTCATTACTTTACAACTTGTGAATAGATCTAAAGTTTAGCTTCTACATTTCGCTGTTACTAATTTTTTTGTGTAATAATTTATCAATTATGCCTTATGGTTTGAAGCATCACCACCAAACAGCGACATACATACATATGAATGTATTCATACATATGTACATGCATATATAAATGCATACATGCATGCATACATACATACATACATAATTACACAAATAGTGTTCTATGATATATGATTTCTCTATAAGATATATGGCATTACAATTCAGTGTTTTCTTTTATACGCCCATACAGCCAATCTGAGTTCATTCTATTTCTACACTCCACCTGCACACACACACACACACACACATACACACAAACACACACACACACACAAACAAACATACACATGTCTGTGTATGCTTGTGTGTGCATGTATGGGCCCGGATATGCACCGGTATATATTATACATTATATATAAATATATATATGTATATATATAGGTAGATTAATATATTCATACATATCTTTACTTCTATGTCTCTCTCCCTTTCTCTCTCTCTCCCTCTCTCTCCATATATATATGTATATATATATATATGTATATGTATATATGTATGTACGTAAGCGAAACCCTATAGGCCACACTGGATATGGGCGTCGAATGGAAGTCAAAGATTGCACTGATATACTTTCCTTGCTTATCCACCCCTTTCGCTCTTGATGGAAATTTGATAGTTACAAATATTTCATAGCAATATGAATGCTAATACAAGTAATTGTGTTTTTGCTTGTTTTCATAAGTTTAACCAAATCTTCATTTAAATTAAATTTTGCTGTGAGTGGGGAAGGCTTCTATGTTTGGTTTCAACATCATTGTCTAAGATGGATGATCTCTTGAAATTAAAGTTGAAATCAAATTGTGCATATCAGAAAACTAGTTTTCGAAAGTAATATATCAGCGTTTGTGGTCGTATAGCTGTAACTTAAAAAAAACTTGCAGCTGTATGCAAACATTCCACCTAACGTATAAAATCACTACACACATCCAGACTCAAACACAAACACAGAAAAATATACAAAATGCACACACTTATACAAATAACACAAATATATTAACATAATTTAACTTCGAAATAAAGAGAAATTCTAAAGCTGTGTTAAAATTTCTGCAGCGTATATATACATGTTTATATACGTAGAATAGAACACTAATCATTTAATGCATTCCCAATTCTTATACAGAGTTTGGAAACACAACTATATTCGCATCACTTGTCAAATATCTGCTTCTGCATGTGATCAGGCATGTAGGACTAAATATATATTGAAACTTCACCAGGAGATAGCGAAAAAAGAACGAGAAGTTAAATTATAAGTTTATTTAATGTAGCCAGTTTGTGTTAGTAGCTCAAATGAGTGGAGTTGACGCAATTTCTAAATTGTGCCTCTTGTTAGACTAATTTGAATTTCAAAGGAAATAAAACGGCGTACCATTATAATCTAAATTAAAATTGTAATTATCTGAATTGATTATTTGACTATAAATATATGAATAGAATGTATAATCGAATCGAAGAAAAAATGGCAAGAGTAATTAACTTCGTAAATAACGCTCTGGGTAAACACCAATATCCATACACACGCAGAGATATATATCTATATACAAATGATTACATATATATATATATATATATATATATATATATATATACATATTCGAAATCTAACATCACATCAGATTTAAGTCTACTTTTCTCGTCATACAAACAAAACGTCTACAAGTTGTTTATAGATTCGTTATAAAATTAGAACACCGAAAGTGGTGAAGCATATCAATTATTTTCGGGCGAGACACAGAACAGAATTTGATTCAGTGATTTCCAGAGATACAAAACGAGCATTTACAACTATAAGATCTTCTTTAGTACTCAAACCGTAGGTGCGTATAACACATAATTACATATAAACACACATACGCGCACACATATCCCTACGTATATATATATATATATATATATATATATATATAATATATATATATATTATATATATATATATATTATAATATAATATATATATAGATATAAGTAAAGTATATTTTCCACTTAAATCTGGCGGAAAACCATGTGAGCGATGCTGCTGTAGTTTATAGCCCAAGGAAGACATCACCTCCAGCTCGCTAGCAATATAACGATACATTGCTTTTTTTAAGCTCTCTAAAAGAACGTGGAAGTTTGGGCCACCAGTCAGGCCTTTCGCGATACTCTTCAAGCCAGGACCTTTTTCAGCACTGCTTCGTTCACCTCCTGGGTAATTTCAACCCCACAAATGATGAATGGCCGTATAGCCACATTTCTGGATGTCACAGCATGAACAAAGTCATGCAGAATCATTACCCGAAATTTAAAAATATGCTGTTCAAGTGATACTCTAGTAACCAGGTGAAACAAAAATTTGGGTCTCTGCTTCATGAATAATATGGAGCTTATGTATAACGTAAAGGTGACCCCAATGATCTCCTAGGACCACAACACTTTAGTGCTAACAATGTATGATCCCTGTCGAACTTCTCCCGTCGACCCTATAAGAAAAGCTCAAGCTATCTCTAACTTGAATTTTAATAAAGCTGACGGGGAATCAGTCTGCACAGAGATCCACTGATAAAACTGGTCCGACAGGCCATTTGTGGAAGAGAAGGACTAGTCACGATGGATTCCTGTGATGCTCCGGAAGTCATGTGAGAATTGCAGTATGATTTGGACTCTTTTAATTCCAAGTTTAGTCAGAATATTTTTTCTCCTAAAAGGGCTGCCTTCCTATGAGTGCGTGAAAAATAAAGGGATTCTCCTCTAATGCTGGGAAATCTATTCAAGACATGGAGAGGACTCAGACAGAAACTACATTTCCGGTCCAGAACGGACCGGGTTATATTCGTAATTGAGGGGTGACTTCACGCTCAACACAACGCCAGAACTCCCGAAATGGAGCCTTGCCACCCGATGTCATAAGCAGGGCACACACACACACACACATATACACAGACATACACGCACAAACACATACACTTACACAAACACACATACCCACAAATATGCACAGGCACATACTCACACACGCACACACTCACACGCACGCGCGCTCTCGCACATGCGCACAGATACATGCAAGCATACACATCCATACACTCACACGCACACACTCTCATGCACAAGCACACACACTCACACACACACACACACGCATGCGCGCATGATCGCATGGACATATGAAACCATACACACGAACATACTTACACACACACATTCATACACATATGTACACACACACACACATGCACACAACCACACACACTAAAACACGCATATAAGCAAGTGATATCACCTTCGTTTATATGTATTAATTTTGAAATAAGGCGCTTAGCATTATGACATTATTTACCTGTAGGCTTCGCTCGCCTACAACCGTTTCGATATCGAACAACCAATAAACTTACCTCTTCAAATAATATTTCCCTATCAGTGTCAGATAAAATACATTGCAACACAAATTATATGTCATCAATGCTGTTTCTTGGGTTATACCATCAAACATTTCTAGCCCAGATTTTTCTGTGAATTCTTGAATTCTTTTTCATGTTAGCTACGCCAGAGTGTCAATTCGGAGTGACTTATAACCTAGATAAATATGATTTATTTAAAGAAGAGCCAAGCAAATGCTTCAATCTGTTTTATTATTCGCCACTGTACCCCAATGCTAAGCAAAACAATAATTTCAGTCTGCCGTCATTTGGGAAAAATTTTTTCTCGGCAATTTCTGAAAATAAGTGGCGAAAATAAAATAAATCATTGCTGACATCACAATGTCATGATCATTTGAAAACAGAGCAGTAGCAATTTATGCAATTACAAGTAATATAATCAGAATTTGCTGGTGAATAACGCTAACCAACAGACCAATTACGATAACGCCAATCAACATTCTGCTATGTAATACCTTTACGTTCTACACGAATAAACATTGTATTTCGGTTTATATAAGCATATCGCAAATCTTATTTAAGTGCTTGTAACTTTTTGTACCAAAATATTATCAAATTGTATACACACATTCATAAAGACAAACACACACACGCACATACACATATATGAATGCGTGTGTGGGTGCACAGGTGTGTGAATGCGTGTATGTGCTCTTGTGTGTGTATGTTTGTATCTGTCTATGTGCAATCGTGTGCGTTGCTGATTATTATATGCATATTTATATTATATATATATATATGCAGTATGTATGTATGTATGTATGTATGTATGTATGTATGTATGTATATATATATATGCTCAAACACTCACATATTTATATGTATACATGCTTGCATATAGATATCTGTATACACGTGCATGTATATTCACATGAGTAAATACATATATTTTATCTCTATGTAAATTGCGGTATATATATATATATATATATTTATGTGTGTGTGTGTGTGTATGTGTGTGTGTGTGTGTGTGTTTGTGTGTGTGTATGTGTGTGTGTAAGTGTGTGTGCGCGTGTGTATTTTCAGTCGGGTCATCCTCTTGCTTCTATGAGTTTCACATGTCGGCACATAGGAGCTTCAGTAGAAAAAAAAAAAAAGAAAAATTATGCGTCTCTACTTGTGAAACTCCGAGTAGCAAGAAGCTGATACGACCACAATAAGATATCAGTATCAATACCGTGACATAGTTTACCCTATTTTTTTTACGATAGTCAAGAAGAAACCATATATATATATATCTATATATATATATTATATATATATATATATATAGTTTTTTATTTCTTCGATGCCCCATATGACAAAGGAAATGCGATTTCGTTTTTAAAATACCATTTATTGTTTTTCAACACTTAGATAATATTTTTTTTCTTTTAGTTCTCTTCTTTGCTGTATTCTACAGAATTTCCAAGCTATTCCTTCACTCTTCCAGTTTCCCTATCTGTGTATTCCTTTTATCTATGTAGGTATCTACGTCTCTCCATTTTCTTCCTTTTTTATGTAATTTTTTTAGACACTTTTCAACTTTCCTTCATTCTCTTTATCTATCTATATTAGGGAGTTTTTCTTTCATCACATGACTTTCATCTTCTAAACTCTATCTATCTATATATCTATCTATCTGATTGCCTTTCTAAATATTTCTGTATGTATTAGTTTGTCTCTCTACTTGCATATATATGTATATGCATAATATATATATATATATATATATATATATTATATATATATATGTATATATTATATATGTATATATATAATATATATATATATAATAGTATATATATATATATATGGATATATGTATATATGTAATATTATATATATATATATATATATATATATATATATATATATATATATATATATATATATATATATATATATATATATATATATATGTATCTATATATATTAACACACACACACATATATGGTAATTATGGGTGGTGTTTGCGTGTGTATGTATATAGTGCAAAAATAAGGACGAGATGACAGAAATATCAATAACTATTTGGGTGACGCCCAGAAAAAAACGGAAGAATTCTTTAACGTTTCGAACCTACGCTGTTCTACAGAAAAGGCAGATGAGGAGAGAGAAAACAGAATCGTGTCTGACTTAAACGGTCAGAGATATTTGCAATGACCGAAAGAGGAAGGAGTTGACTTGAGGCGTGAGTGGCCAGGGAGACAGCAGGGACCCGACATATATGTGTGAGCAAGCACGTGTGTGTGTATGAAGGCTAACGTGTGCGTGTATATGTAAGTACGATAGCGGGCTGGGAGATCTGTGTGCAAACATGCGTGTGTTTATGGCGCTAATGTGTGACGTGTGTAGGTATGAAAGGGTATCTGCGCGTGTGTGTATGTGTGTGTGTGTGGTGTATTATGGGTATGTGTTATGTGTTTGGTAGGCTCTTTGACGAATGTGTCTCTGCTTGAATGTATGTGTGTACGTGCATGTGTGTGTATAAGTGTGTTTACATGTATTCGTGCGTGTTCATTCTTCCAGTAAATGTGTGTGTGTGTGTGTGTGTATACGAGTCTTTCAGACATTCAGACGGATATTGCCCATCAACGTTTGTGAGTTTGTGATGATACTGTGTGCGTCTACTTTCCGTGTGTTTATGCGTGTGTGTATGTGTGAGCGAGCGTGTGCATATGTGCGTGTGTACTGTTTTAATTGCTGTATATGTATATATGTGTATGTGTGCATGCACATATATATGTATATGTGCCTCTGTGTGTGTGTGTGTGTATAAATAAAGAGAAAATTCACGCTTTACAAATTTATACGTGTCTATCAATATTTCTGTTTGTGTATGTTGCCCTCTCCTTTTGCCTTTTTTTTTATTTTAGCCTCCTTCTCTTTCACTTCTCTTTCTCCCGATCTAATGATACATAAATATCGCTTGTAACTTAGTGCCAATCGCCAAACGGTTACCCTGTCGATTTACAGTCACTGTTTAGATGGATTCCTCTTGTAATTCTACCAAAGTAATGATCCAACCAGGAGAGCAGATATTGAATACCTCCAAGGTTAATTACGACTGAAAACCAAAACAATGTTTACAATACAAATGTTTGAAGAAATCACATGCCTTCGCTTCTTTTAGGGGTTTTAATTGCTTCAGTTTGTGCTAAAACTGCTATTTTTGCTAGAATAATTTCCCCGAAATGTTTATTAGTGGTATACGATTCCATTTTTCCATATAACACAGCACATTGAAATGTAATTGTATAGGAGACTAATATTTAGATTATTTCTGTAGTAAGCGCGGCTAGAGGGAAAGCTAATATCCTGTGTATAAAGAAAGCGGAAACCGCAACCTAATTTCTGTTCCACAAGGCTGATACTATCCATTGGAAACGAATGAACATTTTAACATCCCATCGACGCAATCTTAAAAATATATAAAGGATCCGTTGCCTAATTAAAAGATACTAAAGTTTAGTTTAATATCCTGGCTATAGCAGGCAGCAAACCATTTTCAATTCTATAAAGCCGTAAATATCCATGGTAAAGGATTTAATTATAGAACATTCCATGACAACATTCTCTAAAATATATAGAGGTCGGTCTTTTGTGTAATCAAAATATATCAATATTTAGTTTAATACACCGGATATTGGAAGACGGAAAACCAGTTTCTTTTCTACAAGGCTGCTAATATCCCCAGGAAAGATATTAGTGTTTATATCATGCCATCACGACATACGTTTTGCTTAATCAAAATATACCAATATTTATATTATTTCTACAGTAAGTGCTGTAGACCAAATAAATAATACACCGACTATCAAAGAATACCCGCTAATTTTTATTCCTCCGATAAGATCTCTGGGAAACGAATGAACGTCACACTAACCCGGTACTGCGTCAATATTTTTTCTAAAAAGGAATACAAGTACTCATTGTAACAAATGGACCTTTATGTAATCAATCGATCTGCTAGAAATAGCAACCAAATATGACTAAATTGATAATTTGCAACAGAGAGAAAGAGAGAGAGAGATAGGAGTTGGGGAGAGAGAAAGTAACCCTTCGGATGATATAGTAGTCTCACAAATTTTCTTGTCTTTAAAGAACTTATTGGTCACGTGTGAAAAGTATTTCATTGCATTAACTCTTAGTCAGGGCTGACCTGAGGTGTTAAACCAAAGTAATAGCAACAAAATGAATATAGGGAGAACGGACATATCACAATATTTTAATAATCAAGATATTTCTGTGAATATATAGACGATCTGCTTCATAGTAACACACAAACATGGAAAGAACTATCTATATG
>NC_043012.1:58835633-58843133 GCF_006345805.1 Octopus sinensis | reverse complement strand
GAAGATTGTGTAAGAGTGTTATACCAAATGTCTTGCTAAAGAGTGCATAACTTTGTCATTATCTGATATTGGGCTCTTAGACGGCTTATTTCGATAAAGTGATATTTCTTATATACAGAGCAGTACTCAAAATTTGCACTATCACTGGACTTAGCCATAGAATTCTATACATACTTATTTGCAGCCATTTCCCTAACACTTTTGTATGATTAAATCGGTTGCCTTTGAAGACTGTGTTTCATTGGACTAATCAGGAGGGAGTCAGACGACGCTAGATCCGAGTTGTACAGTATATAGCAAATCAATGTCCAACCCAAGAAGTCCACCGACTGATTTGTTGCCGGTTATACGTGTACAAAGTCTTAGAGAGTGTGGATAGTCTTAAGATTCTACTTTGGTTTCCTCATCCTGATGGCTTCTTTAAACCCTCTTTGGAGATAACTAGTTCGATGGCAAGTCTTTTTCTCACAAAACAATTCTCGTTATATTGGGTTGTCCGGAAAGTTCGTGCAGATTTATAGTATTTTAGAACATGGTTGAGTCCATAAAATAGGATTTGACTACATCACCATTTAGAGCACAGTTTAAGCTATATTTTCTTGGAAGACGGTTTACGTTCCTATAACCTGTGTTAATTTTGTATCCCTTTAAAATGAAAGATAAGAAAGTTCATTTTCGGCACTTGATGCTTTGAGAACCAGAGAAAAATTGCTGCAGCTCGACTGTGATGTGTTACCCCACCCTCCATATTCACCAGATATTGCTCCTTCGGATTTCCACTTATTCAGGTCTCTGCAGAAATAGTCTTAATGGTAAAACTTTCAATTCCTTGGATGACATAAAAAGATACTTTGATGAATTCTTTCACATGAAACCACCTCAATTCTGGGAAGAGGGTATTTTCAAGTTAAAGGAACGATGGAGACGCATTGTGCAACAAAATGGTTCATATTTGGATGTAATGGCAAATATTTATTGACCTTTTTCTTTCCTTTAGAAATCGGCATGAACTTTCCGGACAACCCAATACTTTTCATATCTTATTGCGGCAACATGTAAAGATACGTACTGATACAAACGTCATTTCCTAGCTGGCAATTTGATAAAAATGTCTACAGTTCACTTTATGATAACGCGTCCTCCTTTTAATCGATTTTGATTCAACTATATAATCGCATGTCTAGAAATATGCCTGCTGCTGTTTCAACATATACCACCCCATTTCTGTATAACATATTTACATTTGTTGTTTCGCTATATTTCGGCCCTAACTCAAGCGTACGTGCAAAAAAAAAAATTCTTAAATATTGACCATACATCTTATAATAATTCTTGTCCGTGTTTTATTTTTGAATATCATACAAGTGACATGAATTTCCTATTCGTGATGTGAGGGGGGAAATTTGAACTCTACTGCTATTTGGAACAGATCAAACTACGGCATACAAAACACATCTTTGAATCTCCACCCTGCTTGACACGTCTTTTTCATGTTGTGCCTCAGGTCAGTCCCAAATGAAGCTGACTTCTGATCAATAAACATAATTTCTATTATGCAGGGAGTGTATCTAGAACTACATTATCCAAACCGTTGTTCAGAGTATTTGAGCTGTTTTTTTCTTAAACTCTTACATTTAGTGCCGCTGGTTAGGATTGTAAAGAATTTGAACATACGCTCCACAATTTATTAAAAATCTAAGCATTTTTGAAACGTGAATATGAATTTAATTTTAGCCCGGCTAGCTTTTGTACAATTAAGTAAATGTCTTCGTCATACATTCCTTAATTAGAACAGGTAGTTCAGCTTAGCGTTGAATGTCTAAGGCTATTCGTCTTTGAGTAGACGCATAGTCTTAGACCGTAGTCGAAACTTCTTGTCTAAGGATCTATCAGCTTTCTGAACGACACCCTACGTTTTTCACACTCAAGTCTCTTTAAGATGTTCCTCTCAGAGGAACTGTCACACCTTGAACATTACCATGTTTGTATGCATATTATAATATTACATGTACGGGTATATTAATCTAAGTTTGTTTCTCTGCACAAATCAGTAAATATTAGGTTTAAAAATTTGTATAGCAAAAAGAGCTATACAACCGTTATATTCACAACTGAGGAGACAAAATTAAGTCAAAACACTGGGACTTGCGTACCTAGCAAAGCACTGTGTGTTTCACGTCCAACTCTCTTTGAAATATTCACAAACTCTTACGTTTGTATACACATTATGAATAGCATACTCACCGGTATTTTAAGTCGACAATCCATTTTAAAACAAGAGTAATATCAAAACTTATCAAGTCTATTACACTTGCATTTTAAAACAAATCTCAATGATCAGATTTGAGTAAGGGTTAATACTGGTCAATAGTAAATGGTTCAGCTGCTACTTGAAATATTTCTTTTGGGCTTTTATATGATATTTGTTACAAATAAAACACAGTAATTACACTGTGTGCTGCTGTTTATGACAATATAAATAAATACTTGCAGTGAGCAGTACCTACTTATAATCCTAGCTGCCTCGACTCCTTCGGGCAGAATTAAGATGCTTTATAATTAAAGCAAAATAAGGGAGTGACAGTTTAAGAGAGAACCACGAAATTTGTAGGCTGGACATGTATGCACAGACACACACACACTTGCACACAAATGCCTTTACACATAAACATACACATGTATATATGCATCTTCATGCATACATGCACTCACACACACACACACACATATATATATATATATATATATGTATATATATATATGTATGCATGTGTGTGTATGTATATATCTATATATGTCTATAGATAGATAGATAGATATGGGTGTATGTGTTTAATATATATATTTTTGTATACATGTGTATGTATAATATTTACGCATGTGCGCGACTGTGACTGCGTCGGTTTGTGTGTGTGTGTGTGTCTTTGTAATCGAACGTGCAATATGGAAAAGTATTGCTACTCTGGTTAAGAGACAATATGGATGGCGAAGTGCATACTACACAAGATTGTGTCATTCTTTCGGTAGAATATATCATCTATTTTAATAGCTTCAGTCATTGTTGGAACCTCATCAGAGAACGAGGTCATATTTTCTCTCACATATCAAGTGGTATTTTAAAGTTAAGAATAGTAAATTTAAATCTTGGAAGGATATAACGATTCTCTCTAATCGTGTCCAGAGTGATGCAATAAATGTTCACTGTAAAAGGCGACGAGCTATCGGGAACTTTAGCTTGCCAGGCGAAATGCTTAGCATTATTTCATCTGTTTTTACGTTGTGAGTCCAAATTCCGCCGAGGTCGATTTAGCTTTCATCCTTTTGGGGTCGATAAAGTAAGTACCATTTGCGTACTGGGGTCGATCCAATCGACTGGCCCCCTTCCCTAATATTTCGAGCCTCGTGCCTAGAGAAGAAAAGAATAAATATTCATTGTAAGGGCAATTCTTACATTGTTGATTAAAGTCAAGATATTGAGAAAGATAGGGTGTTCACGAGGGCTCTCCGTAGCAAGTATTTAATGGTCTTCGGGCGATTCTTGTATAATGATCCTTTACTTGCTTCCCAGAAAAAAAGTCTGGTGGTATTAAATCAGGTGGTCTTGGTGGCCAAAGTCCCTAAGAAATAATCCGTTCATCGAATAACTCTTGAATTAGCGCCATGGTGATACGCAGGTTGAAAAAATTCAATGAGGAGAGACTTTTTAAACAGCCTGTACAAGGCTAATATATGTGTGTATGTGTGGGCGGCGTGTGGGTGTGAGTGCATTTGTGCATGTGCGCGTATGTATGTACAAATAAATATATACATGCAAGTATATGTGTGTGTATACAATAAGTATATACATGCATATATATATTTCCCTATACAAACATATATGTATGATTATGTGTGTATACACATACATGTACGACAGGGTACTGAAAAGTTCCTGGCCTTAAAGGGATGCGAAGGGCCTGACTGGAGACCCAGACTTCTGAGTTCTTCTACAGGGCTTAGAAATACTGTAGAACCGCTGCAGTATAAATGTAGATCTGAGAGGGGAATATGTTGAATAAATTCATGATTAACTGATCCTCCTGTAATCTTTTATCCAAAGTCAAAAGCTGTTCAGTACCCTCTCATATATGCTTTTTCTCAAACGTTTTATGCACCTATGTATCAGAATATATTGGTATAAACACACACACACACATACACACACACACAGTCACATATATAAAAGGGTAACTTATATGTACATCCATGCGAAAGAACATATATATATATATATATATATATATATATATAACTCCGACTTTCTCTATCTTTCTGTGTGTATATGTAAATATATATATATATGTATATATATATATATATGATATATATATATATATAATATATATATATATATAAATTAATAAGTAAAACATATGCATATATAGATACATATATGTGCGTACCTAACTCTACATGTATATATACATGCATATATGGGTACAGGACACACACACACACACACACACACATATATATATATATATAGATAGGTAGATAGATAGATAGATAGATAGATAGATAGATAGATAAGATGTATTTGTATACTCATATATGTATACTTGTATATCTAATATTTTTCCATACCTATATCTGTATATGAATATTGTATATGTATATATGCGAATGATATATATATATATATATATATATATATATATATATAGATATATATATATATATATATATATATATATATATATATATATATATTGTGTGTATGTGTGTATATGAGAATGTTTGTGTATTCATATGCCTTATCCCCTTTACTTCTCCGGTGATCATGAATCATCTGCGTAGTGTTTACAGAGCAAACAATTTGTTTTGACACTCCATTATCGTAGCTTTTGTTGGCTACATGGATCTGGTGACAAATGTGTATTGTAAGATCTTTGTGAAACACTCTTATTCAGAGAGATACAAAAATATCTGTCTCAGCGTGTCTATCGCAGTATAATATATGCACAGTTTCCAGCAGACAGAATATGAAATTAGAATAATACTTGTAATTATGCTTACGCAGGTTTCAAAACCACAATATGCTGAAAACATACGCCATTAGACAGACAGACCGGCACAGAAAAATTACAGACACGCAGACAAGCATTTGTATAATAACCGGCATTTATACACACATAGTGGTTTAGCACAAATGTATTATACATACGCATAAACTACGTAACAGTATAGAAATGCATAAGCATGTATACAAGTATTTATTATATATTAATATGCGCATACTGTGGGGAATAGAGCAGATACATTATATACATACACACGGAGTATAGACATGTACACACGTGCATTATATATAGCCTGGTACACAAAACATTAATTAAATGGAATTACACAAGGAAATGTAGAATGCCTGAGGCAATAAATTTGGTGGCGTGAATAAGATGATTCAGGGAGTGGCTGTAGTTAGAGTAACGAGTCGTGTTGAATAATATTCATTTATTTATTTACATTTTTTGGAGATATTTAAGCATATTAGCTACAATGAGATAGATATAGGTTAACGAAGGCGTGCACCATTTTCCATAAACATTTACCTACATGAGGATTTTTTTTCCCTCGCTTCGTTCTCATAAATATATGCGTTGCATTTAAATATTCTCAGCCAGAAGGCTATCACGTAAGGATGGTTAAACTTTACGTTTAACATTGCGAAACAAGTTACGACATTCATGCAAACCAAGAACAGTAACAAAATAGAAATAAATAAACGGGAAAAAAATGTTTATGAGACTTTGCGAGATTCTCGTCTAATAACCGAAGTTTTGAGATTAGGGATAATTATGTTTTGACATAATTGCTAGTGTTCTGTATAAATTACTGTAGCTTGTCATTTCTTTCGAAATTAAAATATCTGACCTTTTAGCCCGTGAAATGTCAAGAAATCTGTGACAGAAAGTATTTCTTAGTCTTAAAAGAGAGAGTCCTGCTTTTTTGGGGCTGTATATGAACACCTTTCAGCCTGGATTCTACGTAAATTTGCATATATACTTTGTGGTGTGTATATTTTGGTGTGTAAAATTTCTATAGAAAATTTCGTTATCCCACTTTCCTTGTAATAACTACAATCCGGTTGCTGTACAGTTATATGTTCTATCTGAAGTCTGAGCGAACATAAACATTCTAGTCCCATTACTTGAAATAGCAGTAAAATCTTCCTCAAACCGACAGAAGGACTCAATGGTTATATTATTTCTAGATACACTATGTGTGAACAAAACAAAATGACAAATATCAATGGCTAGAATCTTCTTTGTCATATGTCTGCTAATAAAACAACAACGGCGACGACTACGACGTCGACTACGATGACAAGAACAGCACAATTTATCCCTCTTGCCTGAGAACTTCAGCAAATGGCATGTAGTTGCCATTATAATAAAGAAATGTCTCCGACTTCTTCTCCCGCGAGGACGTTCCAAGTAAAACTGACAAAACCGCTCCCCTACCACTTCCTTCCTGTCCATTTCTCATTCCTTGTACAGAAATTTTCCTGTGAGACTGCTCCACCTCATCATGTTTCGACAAATCCTCCACAACCCATATTATTTCAAACTGAAACAATGGACTCCAAAGAAACAAGCGAGGCGACGGCAAATTATAAATATGAAGATCCCAAAGTGGAATAATTTAGTTCGCCGTAAAGAAGAGAAAATTTTCGACATTTTAGGTAGTGTGCTCCGAGAAACGGCCCTGTCCAAGACGTCAGAATTCTCTTCTTCATAATTTATTCGTGTTTTTGACCTTATTCATTCTATTTAGTGCAGAATTGTTCTTATTATTGTAAGAATGAGGTTCCTCGCTCTCTGTTATTCCTAAATGAATGACTAACAACCAAATATATATCCACATGCAAAATCTTGACATCACATGTCTAGGTTAAAGACAGGCTCTTTTAAATCATGCTCTAACTGTAATATAGCAAACTGTGTTTTCTCAGTGGTGCGAAATAAAATATAGATGCTACGCATCTCTGAGAAGCATAGTTGCAGCACTACTCCATCTCTACTTAAAAATAGTATTAAAAGAATCCAGTAGAAACTTGACAACTGGTGTTACTCTCTCCGCAGTTGCAGATGTCCTCTTCTGATGACCAAATGTCTACACTATGGTTTGAAGTGCTATTCAATATGAAAGCTTTTGCTTAAGACATCAGTTCTAAAAATAGGATTAAGTTGCACGTATGGCAAGTTTACTATATTCAGAATTAATTGGAACAATGTCATTTATTATACAGGAAAACCCCCCAGCAATACTACAATGGTTTGCTTTTTCTGAACAATGAATCTGTTTTATTCACACTTCTTCTCTGTTTTTCACTCTCACCGTGTCTCATTCCACAAACACCGGATTAAACCCGTTTCTTCGCCCTAAAATTTGAAACAGGACAGTAACGCTCCCTTCACGCCTATATATTTTCTGTAGCTATCAAAAGTCAAGTTGAACATC
>NC_043012.1:58828133-58830633 GCF_006345805.1 Octopus sinensis | reverse complement strand
GTGTCAGCCTGAAATCGCGTTCATGAATATAGGAAAATGATGTTCTAATTTCATATTTGGTGAAATTCACGATAGTATAACCTCTAATTAATGTGTTATTGCAATATTTAATGTAATGATAATTAAATATCTCATTTGGCAACTGCTACGTAGCTACATAGCACCTATGATTAACTTCTGCTTGTAAGTCGATGATTACCAAATATTGTACAGCCAGAATAAGCAGACCTTATTTAGAGAATAGGATTTATTAGGCGACTCTTCAAACTGGCTGTGCTCCTTCGAAATAGTTGACTATTT
This sequence comes from Octopus sinensis, assembly GCF_006345805.1. Taxonomy (NCBI): domain Eukaryota; kingdom Metazoa; phylum Mollusca; class Cephalopoda; order Octopoda; family Octopodidae; genus Octopus; species Octopus sinensis. Next base: position 58,830,333 of record NC_043012.1, on the reverse strand, counting down.
TTTGTGATACCGGTTCCAAGAAATATAAACTGGCGACCTTCTTTCTAGCTCGATATCACTAGCAAGCTCGCCAATCACACAAATCGTCGCGAGTCCAAGCCATCGACTTCTCTCATGTCATTCTTCTTCCATCTGAAACTCAATATTATTTTACTCCCAGTTACCCAAACCAGCATGCAGCAAGACTGACACTTTGTCTTTCGCACATTTTTGATGCAGTCCGACTCAACTAGCGCTCCTATCATTTCTGAACTCGTACTCTGCTCTTAACTTATTATCGTTAGGTATTATCTTTTCCGAGTGTTACACACAGCATGGAATTTTCGATTACTCTTGATCCACTCAGAATACATGTTTATCTCTTGCAACATCAGAAGTCTAAGCTGCCTAAAATCTATATTCCAAGTTTCAGACTACTTTGTATTAGTCCTCCATTATCTAATAAAGTATATAGCCGCGTAAACCAAAATGGTTGAAAATGACCATAATCTAAACCGACTGCTTCCATGAGTATCTGCAAAATGTCTATCAAAACATAACCCGTCTATCCAATTCTTTTCAATGACTACAAATATTCCTGTTTTCGTATTACCCCAATACCACGAATCCTTTTCAATTGAGCAGTTTCTCCAATAAAGAACCATGTTTGAATTATACACGTTATCTCTCCGGGTCATCAGGAGAAGACTGAATATTCTGTTATCCTCTACACTGCCGCAAAAAAGACACATAAATACGTTCACACCATATTCGCTACAGACACTCACACACATATACACACCACCCGGATACATAAATGTGCATAACGTCACTCATATGGAATAACAGATCCATACATCTAAACACACCCTCCCACACACGCACGTATGTACACAACAATTCCCCAGCCTCTATATTATACCTATTCGTAAGTTAAACGTTCCGATCCACTGTACACTGTCCACTCACCTCTGTTTATAATCAATCGTCAAACAACCATCATAATTCCTACCTCTATTACATGTACTATAATCTGATACCCATTTGTCAACACGCACAAGTACCTCCCTTCTCTTCCTCGATAAAGAGTCTTAACTCGAAATATCTGACCCCTATTTCTGTTATCGCGGTTAGCTCATGATCATGGATTACACATTACTGGCTAAGTTGTCTATGATTTACGATTTTAATTTATTGTAACCTTGCTCACTTTAATGCTGAATCGCGCTTGATCATAAGATTTGCTGGACAGAGGTTAACGTAGAGGTTAAGCAACAACATAATGCCATCAATAGGAAACGATCACATGGTAATTACACAGTTCACCAAAGAATCTTACCTACCTGGCCAGTGTTATATACATCAATACTTATTCGTATCAAAAACAAAGTAGTTTTATTCGATATTTCTCACTGAAGCTATTGTCGCTATTAATTATGTATGTAAGAAGTAAGTTTTTGTTACAGCCTGTTCTTAATGCTTTCATGATAAATTGCCACAAATGAAGAATACACTTCTGTTAACATGTTTATTGATTGACTAACTTCGTAAGGACTTAATTCGTTATAATCACAGAAGCGACCTATTGTCATTTCTAAACTGAAGTGCTACTTAAAATATGAAAAGCAAATGACTGCAAGGCACTGAACATTACTTGCAAATATGAAATATATCTTTGATTTATAAACGTGTCATATACAATCATCGACATTAGCAAATATGTCCTATATAATCGTAACCATACAAGAAATTATCAAGTGTTAATCCTCTTAAAAACAAAATGGATATATGTGTAATATATAGATTCTGGCAATGTTTGTTCTGGTGCGTGAGTACAGCACTTATTGATTATGATCTACATGGTTACAACGAGAAAATGTGTCGACATATTATCCTCTCAAACTCACAAGAAACAGTAATTATTTTAACAAAGAAATAAGTAATTCTCTTTCGCTTCCTCGTTGTGTATTTTATACACTGGGTTAATTAATCAAACGTTTCTAATCTTATTAACCCTATTTTAAGGATTGTATAATCGTATTTATTAAAGTTAAGTAATTAGAAAACATCAGCTTAGCATCATAAAGTGCGAAGAATATATTCTTCATACACTGTAGGTAATTGGTATCGGAATCTCTTTTGGAAACTAGAACAAAGAATGCATTTAGTTTTCTCGATATTAATTTGTGATCTTTCAATAATGTAATTTCTACAATATCTC
>NC_043012.1:58808133-58813133 GCF_006345805.1 Octopus sinensis | reverse complement strand
GATTTTACAAATAATTTATCATCATTTCTTTCCATTTTAATGCATATTTTTAAAAATAAACGGAAGTAACACTCAAACTTCACACCAATATGCGTGCTCATATGCGACGTAATATCACATCAGCAGCATTTCCTCACACCCTCCTTGCACTTGGCGAACGCAAAATACCAGGGGATGAAAATGGTAATATTGCCATCGATTCCATTTGTACCATTGTTATGACGCCTTCTGATCTCAGAGATGCAGTGTTCCCAGATCTACAAGCTAATTATCAGAATATGGATTGGATTGGCCAAAAATGCTATACTGACCCCGAGGAATAAAACTGTTCACCATAATAATGATGAAATGCTAAAACTCATTCCTGGGGAAGTCTATGTATATCAGTCTATCGATACAACTCCTGACCCAGAGGACGTCATCAACTATCCAATAGAGGTACTCAGTTCCTTTGAGCACCCCGGACTACCACCACACTTTCTCAAACTTAAAGTTGGTGCCCCTATAATGCTCATCAGAAATTTGGTTCCCCCAAAACAATGCAATGGCACACGTTTGATTGTTAAGTCCTTATCTCCCACCGTAAGCTTATATCAATATTTGCCTGAATAATCATCATAATTCAGTGCAATCATTAACAGTACTTTCAAGCAATTCAGCCCCGAGCAACGCCGGGCAATTCTGCTAGTATATATATACATATATGGAGAAGAATAATTAGTTTTAAATCTCGCACATGCAACTCGGTAACATAAAGTAGTCACTTCAGTGCATGTGATTTGAATGACGAACTGGGAATGGAAACCGCACTTCGATTTGCGAAGTATTACTTACTACGTGGTGGGGGAACCATGAGTATATTTTGATACCACTGAAGAAATTATACAAGCTCAGATAAGATCTAATAAATAGTTTCTCAAATTCATAAAGTATTAACTCTAAGGTGGGTCTAAGATAAAGAAATATATTTGAACTTTTGACTTCTGTCATTTAGGAAAAAATTTCACCATGTATATTACCTTATTGTCTCAATTTTCACTGATTCTATTCAACTCCATTACTTCTTACCGTTGCAGAAATTTGATTCCAGAATGCCTATTCCAAGCAATAAAAATCACTATACCTAATCTAAGTCAAAACAAAGATATCACTTTACTTCTTATAATTAAAAACAATAGAAACAATTCAAACAGCAAATCTAAATTATTTATTATCTGCTGGAATTTATTTTTCTTGAGAACGTGAAAGTTCGTCCTACCATTCAGAGTCAAATGAAATTTAATCCAGGGAAAATTATGAACGTTTATCATAAATTTGGCTTTGTTTGGAGAATTTGACACCTCTCTCTCTCACTTTATCACTCACCCTCATCTCTCTCCCCACTCACACTCAAAATGTGTGTGCCACTTTCTCTCACTTTTTATCTTGAGCAAATTTTTTGCAACTCTCTCTCTCTTTCTTGCTCTCTCGTTCTTTCTTGGTCTATCTCTTGCTGTCTCTCTCTTGCTCTCTCTCTCTCTTGCTCTCTCTCTCTTGCTCTCTCTCTCTTGCTCTCTCTCTCTCTTGCTCTCTCACTCTCTTGCTCCTTCTCTCTCTATTGCTCCTTCTCCCTCTCTTGCTCTCTCTCTTTCTCTCTCTCTTGCTCTCCCACTCTTGCTCTCTCTCTTGCTATCTCTCTCAACCGTTTTCTCAAACTTTCAGCGGCGCTCTCTCTCTCTCTCTCTCCCTCTGTGTCTCAAACGTTCCGTAACTCTCTCTCCCTCTCTCTCGAAAGATCTGCAGCACCCACCCACTCTCCTTCTCTTTCTTTCTCTCTCTCTATCTAGATATCTATCTCTTTCTTTCTTACAAGCTTTCTCTAACGCTCTCTCTCCCTCTCTTTTTCACTCTTTCTCATACCAACTTCAGCGTGCTCTCTCTCCGTTTCAATCAAATCTTCTCAAACCCTATCTAGATCTATATACCACTCTATCTCGCTTTCTGTTCTTTTCCGTCTCTTTCTTTCTTCTCCTCCAACCCAGTCTCCTCTCCTCTTCTACAAATCGCTCCATCTTTCTCTCTCACTCTCTCTCACTTTCTCTCTGTCTCTCTATGCCTTTTTGTGCTTGGTAGTCGAAAAAAAAAACAAATATAAATATCAACAACCAAGAAACAAAAATAACAAACAAACAAACAAAATCCACTCGTGTGTTTACTGTGACAATACCTAACTGCAGTTAAACGAAAGCCTGGAAGGAATTTACCGATGTTATTACCAAGAATGTGGCACCATCTCAACAAACATCGCACTAATTTCACTGATGCGACCGTCTTTACAATATTAATTACAGATCTTGCGATTTTAGCTTCATTCGTCAGATATAACACCAAAGTGGCATAAGAAATATTCACTTTATGATGCTTGAAACTTTACATACGTAACATTCGCGAGAATGGAATTCCGGTCTCTATCCATATGATGGTAATACAATGAATTTTGAATGAAATAAACCTCTAAGCCATTTAGAATTTATGTTGTTCGTAAGTTATTAATTTAGCTCATTTTTTTACTTTCTTTTCTGTCGTTAGTTTTTTTTATTCATTTAGCTACGTTTTCATAGAAATGCTATGCAAAAAGTTGTCCACAGAAATGTTGAATATTTTTAATCAAATATTATGAATATTTAATGATATATGATCAATGATTAATAAATTCATAACTTAGAATGAGAACCTAAAACATAGCAGAAGTATCGAAGTATTAGTCAATATATATATTGGTATTATATATATATATATATATATATATATATATATATATATATATATTATATATATATATATATATATATGGTATTATATATATATATATATGATAATATATACATATTAGGATGATATATTTATATATCTATATGCCTATATATATATATATACAAAATGAGAAAATGGAGAAGTATATCTAAATCAATCATCAACTATCAGATAATACCGAATCATACTTTATTAAAACACTACACAATAGCAATGAGATTAGACATTAATACAGTACAGTAATTTACAACCCCTATCTCATTTTATATATATATATATATATATATATATATATATATTATATATATATATATAAGATCATTCAAATCGTGTCGCTTATCAGGTTTCTATGACGTATAAATAAACGACATTATAAACATTTCTCTTAAAAGGGTAACTAGTTCGTTGTAGGGTAACTCGTTTCTAGCTGAGTGAGCTTGCCCAACGTGAAACAAAATATTTTACTCAAGTACATAACTCAAAATCCGGACAGAGAATCGAAAGACGACCTTGCGACAAAACATCTCTGAATTTGCACTATGTATGTTGGGATAGTGGGAATATGTAATCTTTGTATTTATATTTAGGAAGCAAGATTAGCTTACTTTCATATTATCAGTGTTGAAAAGTTTGAGGCAAATTTTATCAATTGTTCTAGAAAAATAAAATACAAAGTTAACCTCATTGGGTTTTGAAATCAGAAAATATAGATCTGAAACAAATAATGCAAAGAATCTTTTCCCTGAGCTTTAGCGATTCGACCAAACCACTGACTAAGTAACACAGCTTCGTATCCTCAACCTTGATATATCGCTTGTTGATATTGATGTTATTTAGTTCAATCTTTGATACAAAGTCATTCCAAACATGCCCATCCAGTTTTCTTTATTCTTAAAAACAAGAAGATAGGTCATATTTTGCAACAGATCTTCCTCACCTTCCTCTATATATTTGTGAAAACAGTAGCGAAATTTTAGGATGATATGGCTACTAATTCTAGTGAATCAAACGACCACGTTGCATCACTGTCGTCAGTTTCTACATCAGTAGTTTTACTCTTATATATTTAAGTAATAATGAGGCTTGATATTAACTTCAACAAGCTTTCCAGGTTTATATATCCAATGAGACCTTGTAACCAATTTCAGTAAATGACAGGTGACCACTTATCCTGTTTAATTTAACAGCTAAATCTATTTCAGCCTTCCTCTCTACTCCTCTCTCTCTCTCTCTCCTTTTCCCCCCGTTTCTCTTTCTGCTTTCTTCTCTCTCAACAAATTTCCTAACTATTGTGAAACTGAGATCATATAATCTAAAGGTTTGCGCTAGTTGCCGCACGTTATCGTTCTTGTCAGTTTACAGCAATCAATTTGAAGCAGCAGATTAGGAGTTGTAATTTGTTGTTGTTGTTTGTGATAGAGTTGGTGGTGTTGTTGATGGTGGTGTTGATGCTGTTGTTGTTGTTGGTGGTGGTAGTGAAATACTTGGTTAATCGCAGGTCACTCCTTTTAGCGGAGTACATCTATGAACAAAGGTATTCCAGTCATGCCACTCCAGTCAATATATTTATAGCCGTATATCTAAAACCACATTACACACCAGCAGGTATGTATATATATATATATATATTTATATATGTACACATATACACATATGTATATATACATACATATATATATATGTGTGTATATATAGAGATAGAGAGAGGGAGAGGGAGAGGGAAGAAGGGAGAGAGAACGAAAATCAGGCAGACTGACGGGTAGATAGTTAAGTTTACAGACATGACCACAGTTAATCTCCGGTCGAAACATCAGAGCTTTCTAAGTTATCCTATAATATATACCATATACACTTATTTAGACATACATATATATATATATATATATATATATATATATATATATATATATAAAATGCCTTAATAGATCTGCTCCACAGTGAAGCGGATAGATATCGTAAGGTTGGTATAAGAGCGGGATTGGCTATGTGGTTAAGAAACTCGCTCGGAAACCACGCGGTTCCTAGTTCAGTCCCACTGTGAGGCACTGAGTTCCTGTGTTTCTTATTGTGGTTCCCAAGCCGACCAACGTAATGTTAGTGAATTGTGTATGTCTGTATGTTTTTGTTGTCCCTGCCACCATCGATTGACAACCGGTGTTGGTGCGTTTACGTCTCTGCAATGTAGTTACTTATTCTATCAATGTTTC
>NC_043012.1:58785633-58803133 GCF_006345805.1 Octopus sinensis | reverse complement strand
CTGATAACAACATACGAGATACGGTTGACTGTAAATGGCTCCGCATGAAACAACACGTTTATTTTCGATGTTCGACTTCAAAAGCATTATGAATGAATACCAAACATGTTTACTCATCATTTAGGTAGACGTATATCGCTGCACGTTGCACATTATGAATATTTCTATCAATGTTTGGAGGGAAGTAGAAGCGTTAAAGGCGAATGACGTGAACAATGAGCATACAATCCATAATTTCCTATCCATATATATTAAGCACAATGTTTGAGATGTTAGATCGCAGTATTCGTAGCGCATGTTGGCTATAATGTGACCGGGAGTGTACAGGACTTTATTCCCGTGAGATCTCTCCAAAGATCTTCACGGGAATCAATATATCGTAAAAATGAGGGGCGAGCTTTGGTGGATTCACTGATACCATTCTAGAGCCTGCGAAAAAGTGACTGACAATGATAAAGATTTCCGAAGCAACAGATTCTGGTTCTCTTATATGTATTGTAGTAACCAATTGAAAAGTTGGCTTTCGAATCACCAAATCGCTGAACGTTTAGTATTCAGCTATGGGTTACTTAAAAAGAACGTAGAGTTACGTGATATATCATATTAGGTCTGCGGGCTTGCAATACGGTACTGTAATAGCAAATCCAAATGAGCCATCGACACTGAATGGAAAATGAGCTGCAATTGTGAGTATATTATCAAGTCTAAGAAATTATTTGAGAGGAATCTATGTTCGAAAGCTCAGCCAGACTTATCGAATACACGCTGGCATTTCGTTATTTATCATTCTATTTTCGTCACAAAGCATTGAAACATTTGCTCTCTCATTTACTGGAGAAAGACTGCATCTTGCTGGTGTGAATGAGTTTGCATCTTAAGATTTCTGTGCATAGATAATAACACTGGTCATTAAGTATTTTTCATTAAGTATATGTCAAGGCGTACTTAGTGTACTGTTTAATGCTGATTTCAAATATACAATTAGGTTTTTGACATCACACACAGTTTTCAAGATGAGAAAGTTTTTTGGTTTTAGTTCCTGCATTATCATTATAATGAAATTCCAGTTAATGACGTGTATGCACGTATTTCATTTTATGTCGCCCGTTCGGATGTCTTCTACTCAACTCTACTACTACTGCTCTCTCTGCTACTACTAGTCTCTTGACGTCTAGGCTTCTCCCTCTATATCTACGTATTGGGCTAGCCTACTTCATCGTCTGGGGGCGTCCAAACAACACATTTACATCATGGAAACATACCTTTAAAATAAGCTACGCTCTTCATTGCTGTGTAGTTCAAATGCAATATTTCATCATTATAAATTAACCAATCAAGTTTTGTCTGATGAAATAGGTATTTCAGCATCCAATTCACAATGATTCTAACTCTGTTGTTCTAACTTTGTCTATTTTGTCTGTCCCACTTTTTTTTGTACATTTACTCTTTGTAGAATGACAGTGATGATTTTTAACTCAATAAACTCAGTTACCTTCTAAAAATAATATGCCCTTATTTGTTACGTCAATAATTTCATATATACAGATATGTAAATATTAGCAAGTATCTACTGAAAAACAGATGCGTGCTGCATACAAATGAAGCGAAATTTTGAAATCAACATGAAAATTAATCTAAGGCCATATTCCTACCGCTCTATGTCACACTGGTGAGACCCATATTGGAGTACGGTATTCAAGCCTCTTCTCCTTATCTCCTCAAAGACATACATCATCTCGAAGGAGCCCAGAAGCTGACTACCCGCATGGTTCTCGGTCTCAAGCATTTGTCTTATGAAGAAAGGCTGAAGACGCTCGACCTTTATTCTCTAGAAAAACGACGACGCCGTGGTGATCTGAATCTTGCTCACAACATCATAAGCGGAAAGTGTAACCTCTCGAAAGAGCTGTTCTTCACTCCTGCTACTGAGCGTCGGCTGCGGGGTCACTCCGAAAAGCTCTATCTGCGACGATTTCATCTCAATCGAAGGAGAGGGGCTTTCTCCGTCCGGGTTGCGGATCCACGGAATAAGCTGCCGGACGAAAATAGTGAAGATGCCGACGACCGCTCGGTTCAAAGTCTCCCTTGACCAGAAATGACCTGAACTCTTTGCATGAACACCACCCTAAACATAACTCCATGTCCCCCTACATGGCCTTGCTTTTTGCTTTTTGAGCTAAAAAATTAACGTAACTTAACTTAACTATAATGAGTATAATACATTTAATTTTGTTGACCAATGTAATTAGTAGACATGCGCTGATGTTACACACATTGTGTGCTCCTAATTCTATATCTGTATATCTGAGGTGGTGGGGGTACGCCACTCTTTTTATATGCATTTGACTAGTTAAGAATAGCGGCGATGTTCTAGTTGAGAACCTGGATGTCGGTGAAGATTAACTAAACAGGCTATTAAGCAGAACGTTGAACCAGGAACTCTGGGCAACTTTGCAGAAATCGCTTGCTTGAGGATGCTATCAGTTGGTCAGGCTAGCCCAGGACACACCCTATAAGCACCGTAGAGATTTATAGACATGACTAGATCCATCCGCAAGGCGCATAGATCGACGAAGCCATTCTCCGGACAGTCATTCAACATTTAAAATTATTTCGAATATCTGTTGTCGCTTTTAGGGAAAATCCAGCTCGCAGCCGAGTGTTTCATGATGATAGCTCAACCGGCGACCTTTCACCGGACAGAAAACGCAGTTTTTCTTTATAAGTTGGCGTTGATGAAAAAATATTGCTGCAGTGGACAAGAATATAGACTGAAGACAAACAACTTTGCCTTCGTCCAGACCCATTAACTTTTTCGGTTTCCGTTTGAGGTGTTGTTCACCAGCTGCGAATTCTCTGAAAGATGGTAACTAGAGGAGAAAATCGTTTTATATGCTTCTATATTCTGCGTAAAGTTTTCTTGCGAAACAAAATAATGTCATTATGGTGTAACAGAAGAATCATCATACAGCAGTTGTTGTTGTTATTAAACAGTTTCATTTTACGTGGAAGGTTTATTTTCATCTAAGATTACTAAATAAAGCAGTTTCTTAAATTGCTGTATGAATAAATCTAAGAGAGTACCAGCTTTCTTTTAAAATTTATTGGCTGATATATATAAAATTTTGTGTAACCAAGTCCTACTGTTGTTCGTGTCTGATTTCATTAAGTCACCTCCAGCCAGAATTGCGAGAATATTCTTATTAAGATTTTACACTTGAGAAGTGCTATTGCTTTTTATGTCATAATCATTTTCAGTTTAAGATTGTCAAATTTCTTATTTCCACGCTTTACATTTCCTATTCTTACATCTATTTGGCTCACCTAAAACTTCTGATTGATTTTTTTATCAGTTCGATTTATGTTGACTGTTCTTCAGGAGATAATTTTAAGATTGCTTGTTATGTTGTGAGTCGGGTGAGATGATAAAATCGTTAGTGCGTCGGACAAAATGCGTAGTAGCATTTTATTTCTTCTCTCAGATTTTTACTTTCTGATTATAATCTCCTCGAGATCAAAGTTTGCGCTGTATTCTTTGGGTATAAAATAAAGAACCTGTTAAGTACTGAGATCAGTTTAATCGGAAAACGATTTTCGCCTAAAACTGCTGGCTTTGTTAAAAAATTAGAAACGGCTATCATCACCACCACCATCATCATCCTCATTTATTATTATTATTGAGTGAGAGAGCAGTTCATGCCATCAAAGTGACACTGGGGTAAAATATACGAAGCCCAATATACCCATCATGACTACCCGTCTGATAAAGGTACACCAGGCACATGCATCACAACCATATGTGCGCGACATGGTGATCTCATATCAAGATAAACAACACATGACCTTGCAGGTGGGGCCCAGTTAGAATTTTCTTCAGGTTGAGTAGCCCATCCTGCTCAAACGGTCCCTGAATAAGGGTTGCTTTAGGATGTTGAACGAAACACCTATGTTCCAGAGGTGAACCATTCAAACTCCAAAGAATCCCTCTAAACACATGGCCATGATGCTCCCCCACTACTTCTGCTCGTGATCAGAGATGCACATATCGTCAGCCACTAAGGGACATGCTCAACTGGTTAAGGTCAAACAACTGACAAGCAAACCTGTGGTATTGAGCAGAATATTTGCTGTAGCCCATCTTTTATACCAAGACAAAACAATGTACATGATAACACTTCCAGTCAGTTAAGATCAGAAGCCATGAGAGCCACTGCCTGGTACTGCATCAGGGCATTTATTATTATTATATTATTATTATTATTATTATTATTATTATTATTATTATTATTGTTGTTGTTGTTGTTGTTGTTGTTACATTTGCACAGCTTCTAACGCTGGAGATGTACTACTACAATGTCACCTGTTCACTATCAGTAAACTAAGGTAACACCTCTTATTTTTCGAGTACCTTCCAGAGTTTTCGAGCGGTTCCAAGCAGTGCTGTTTTCTGCAAGTGCTCCACCCTTATTGCAGACCCTATTTCTTCGACGCACTTAACGAGATTTTTCCTCACCGTTCCCACAATGTAAACCCAAATTTTAAAAATATCATTATATAAAATAAAAATTATTCTAAGACAAGACTGCACCATACAACCAAGTCGAAAAAAAATCGGATTATCTGGAGATCTAACAAATTTGTATAGCCTGCAACCCAATGCACTTACCCCTAAATACGTATCCTGGCTGCGTTAAAATTATGGAAATATCATGTATTAAAGATACGCGTGCAGGTTTTAATGCTTTGTGATAATGACCCAATGAGATTTATAAATAAAACTATTACAACATTTTACTCTTTTTCTCCTTTTCTGTATATCGCATCGTTTGCGAGAAGATACTCAATAGATCGCAGGGTGGTAGCTGTCACTCCGCATACCAAGTCGAAACGTATGCAAGTGATCCTTTACGTCTCGATCTCTTCGAACTAGTAGGACGAGACGTCGACGACAAGGCCGATATTCCAGAAGAGCAATTTCCGACAGGGACGATAAAACTCGCCGGCCGCACGGCGAGCGTGGAGGCCCGGCCCGCGACTTGAGGTTGAGAGGCTTTTGAAAAACAACTCGGGTCCGGCTACGATTTCGGCTTAGAGGCGTTCAGCTGTTATTGCTTAGACCAGCCTGGCACCACCGCTCTCTCGAGCGGGCTCGCAAACCGTTGCTTTAATCCCGCGGTTCCTCTCGTACTGAACGAGTTGACGTTGACGGTACCCGCCTGAAATGAATAAAGAGTAAGAGAAAAAATATGCCAACTTACTTATGGTGAATAACTAAATAGAAACACTTGGATTAAAGGCATGTGTAGAGAAACCTCTTTTATCCGTTAATTACGTGGCGTATGTCGTCCAAGTTACACAATCTCTCTGCACCTGAATGCGCAAGCCTGTGCAAGATATTTTATTCAAGACTAGCAGATGCTCTTACACGCTCATGTTTTCTCACCAAGTACATTTTCCGAAGGAAAAGTAAGTCACCCTTATTGTTATTGTCAATACTCGAAAACCAGAACAGACATTGTAAATAATTTCGGCAGAAGTTCGTAATATATTCTCCCCTCCTACGCTGGAATGGGACGAAAGGCAAAGTTTTTTTTCTGCAGGATTTGAACTCATTGCGTAGAGATCCGCAACGAAGGTATTGTCTTATTTTATTCAACTATGTAAGTCAGTAACTTGCCGCTATCTTTTTTTATCTTTTAACTGTTTCAGTCATTGGAAATTAGTCGAGCCAATCTACCGGACTTTCTCATCCATCCATCCATACATCCATACCAATCTTGCGAATGTATGCGCTCACTGGAGCTGTAAAAAAAATTGTAAAACTTTCCAGTTTATCATTTAAGTATATATGAGCATGTCTAGACATGCTACTATATGCATGAGCATGTATACATGAAAGAAAACATAAAATCTGCACGTATACATGCATACATACATACATACATACATACATACATACATACTCTGTTGATGTTGAAATTCCAATGAAGTAGCCTTGGATCTAAGTTAGAAACCGAATCTTTCTCTATTAACAAAAAATCTTGAACTCAATAATGACATACATACACGTTTATATACATATACATACGCTGACTCATACACACACATACACACATATATGTATCTATGTATGTTTGTGTGTATGTATGTATATATGCATATGTGGAGGCACATGGCCTACTGGTTAGAGCAGCGGACTCGCGGTCGAGGGATAACGGTTTCGAATCTCAGACCGGGCGATGTGTGTGTTTATGAGCGAAACACCTAAGCTCCACGCGGTTCCGGCAGAAGGTAATGGCGAACTTCTGCTGGCTGCTTCGCCACAACTTTCTCTCACGTCCCGTCCAGGTGGAGAAGCTATACACCAAGGAAACCTGGAAACCGGCCCTTATGTGCCAGGTGTGGCTCGAGAAGGAACAAACAAAACATATATGCATATATGTATGAGTGTATGTATGTGCGTATGTATATACAACGGCTCTCCACACAGTTTCCTTCTATCACATACACGCACAGGGTATTGGTCGACCTTGTGCCTGTTTATATTAAATTCAATTAACAAAGCATAACAGTTTCCTTTCAACTTGTATCGTCAGAAGAGGAGCAGCAGCTTCAGGGACAATTTTCAGGAGCTCTTACAATCCTGAGAGGACAAAGAGAGTTTACGGTGAAGCCGGAGACATGTCCAAACCGATTGCAAGTGTCTGATATCTTCTGAAGGTCATGTTAAATTAAAACTTGGGTGTCACACAAAAAATCATATTAAGTTTATTATACAAGGACGAGAAACTCTCCTTCTATGAATTTTCTTCTGGTTTTATTTTAATGCGAATTTCATAAATAAGATTTTGGTTGCTTTGACGTATGTGAAATTTGGCGGAATTGAACGTGAAACCCTTTCAGATAAAAAAAAATTATCTTGGCTCTACAACCATTTCTATGAAGGTGAGGAAAGATGAACAAAACAACACTGTAAATTGAATTCACACGCATGTGTATATATATAACACAAACAAATAATATATAAAACAGTATAGAAACATATTTGTACGCGCACAAACACACGGACACACACATACACAGAGACACACAAATATATATACATATACGTATATATTCATCAGTTTACGCATTAATAGATAGATAGATAAATAGATAAATAGATAAATAAATAAATATATATATAGATAGATAGATAGATAGATAGATAGATAGATAGATAGATAGATAGATAGATAGATGGATAGATAGATAGATATATAGATAGATAGATAGATAGATGAGAAAAGAGTCCATAAATGGCCTATAAAAATGCTGGCCAGAGGCATAGAGGAAAGTTAAAACTCATATCTAACGGCAACAGAAAGTGTATAAAAATCAAAAAAGAACAAAATCAAAACTATTCATGAATATGAAAGCTATCTCTCCAATACTTCTGGCACCCGGCGTATGAAACAATTCACCTGGGTATAATATATAATGATATTACAATGATATAACGTAAAATCCTATTAGGAAAATATAAATCGTTGTAGTTTATTCTGATTTGATTATATAACGTATTAAAGTCGATAATCTAATCCGAATAAATATATTTAGAAGGATTCTTTTAAATACATTATTTTCTATTCATGTAAGGTAAGCTAAAATGATGTTTTTAAACAAATGCTGATAACATTTTCATTCTTAAGCAATAAAGTTAATAATTTAGACAAATATTTCTTTAAACTGAATTATATTCTGTTGGTTTTTGGCTATTATCTTGCGCTGAAAACATTTAATTCCTGTCTTTATCAAAGGCTTTTAAAATGGAAGTTAAAAATCAATGATTGTCAGGTCTGTTGCGTAAGAGTTATCGAATTTCCGAGGAAGTGAAAGGAAGATCTCAAGTTCAATCCTGGATGCAAACACTACATTTTAAAAATAAACTATTAACACAGTATTTCTAGCTAGAAATATCAGCTAAATTTCCTTCAAGTAGCAGGCAACATTGTTTTAATTAAAAGGATGAATGGTTGATGAATTTACTTCAAGAACATGACCTTCCGAATTCGATCCTTCTGCGAAGCCTCTTGAGAAGTTGTTTTTTCTATAGTTTCAAGTCGAAGGTTAGAATTTGGAAGGCAATCGGACTGGTGGTACATATAATTCAAAGAAAGAACCTACTTACCATATATTTTCTGAGGGATTGTTCCTGAGAATTTTATTAAAACTAAATAAGCCTATAGATTACTCGGCCACCTACACAATGATTCAGCTGTATTATTGATCGATCAAGAGTGAAGAAATCTCCCACATACTTCCTTTGTTTCTAGCAGTATATATAACAACTGGAAGTGGTCTATATACCAACATATCAACCATCAGATGCCACGAATCAAGAAATCCAAAGAGAATCGTTGAAACACCGAAGAGATAAAAGATGTTCTCTACACTGGATCAACGTATTAATTTACTAATTTTGCGTGACTGCAGCCTCCCTAATCCCAAATGCCCAAGGGATATATTATCTCGGGAATGTCATTTCAAGAATTAAGACAAGCAGAATGTCTACTTGACCCCACTAAAATGTTGTTCATAGAAGAAATGATATTTCAGCCAACCTGAGGCAACACTAATATTAAGGTGATGTCTAAGATTCTCTGACCATAACATAATAGAATTAAAATTGTGCAGTCCCAATGAAACTGTATATGTGCACCTCACAAGGACCACTCTAGCGTTGTCCTGCACGAATTTATACAAGGCTTACTGGAAATCAATTAAGAAAAAAGTTATTCAAACGTAACTGGCTCCGAGGTATCGCTAGGCAAGACAAAGATATGAAACTGAATCAATTTGTGAGAACAATACAAGCCATATTATTTAAATTTGTCCCAGAGTAAAGGTTAACGTCGAGAAAAATATATTTCCCAAGCAGTGGATGAGAGAAATGCCAAACATTTTAAATCGTTTAAATGAAAAAATCACGAACAGGAAGAAAACCCACTTCAATAAGATAGATACTGTTATACACTGAGAGTGAAAGAGAATACTCGCATGAAATGAAGAAAGCACACAGACAAAGGAGAAACGTAGAAAAATTTAAAAGACGTTTTCTGTATATATAAAAGTAACAAATTCTCTGCGTTGCAAAATAGCGCCATTGTTCCAGAGTATTATCTCCCCAAATGCTAATCTCGAATGAGTATTTGGAATGCTGATGTGAAAAACGAGTTTTTGGACTAACCAGTAGATCACAATCAAATAAGCAAGATGTGTTTTCACCGCAACTACTCTACATAGAAAACTGGCATTTATTGATTATATCGATTTAAAACTATTAAGAAAGTTGGGTCATATATATGAGCCATATATATATGAACTGACTGCAAAAATAGGCACCGACGTGGATTTATGATAAAGAATTTTGCTTCTCAACCACCTGGTTCCGGGTTCAGTCAGACTGCGTACCACTTTGGTAAAATGTCTTTTACTACAACCTCGGGTCGATCCAAAGCCTTGTGAGAGAATTTGGTGGACGAAAACTGGAGGAATAATGTCGTATGTATATCTATCTCTCTTTCTCTCTCACTATATATATATATATATATATATATTATATATATATACATATGTATGTATATATGTGTGTGTATGTGTCTTTGCGTCTGTGTTCCTCCCTCATTACCTCGTATCAACCAGTGCTGGTGTGTTAAAATCCCCGTAAGCTAGCAGATCGTCAAAAGACACCGATAGAATAAGTCCCTTGCTTAACAAAAAAATTCTTGGGTCGATTCTGAGTGAAACGAGTGAAAGATAAAAGATACCAACGGCCGTTGTTGGGCTTCAAAGAATTCTTCTGAAGAGATGTAAAAAAGGTTCTGAAAAAACTACGTCATATATTTTTCAAATACATACTTACAAATATATGCACCCGAAACTAGTTGAAAATGTATCCTGTCCATGTAATGGAAGAATAGCAGACGTTCAATATTACAGGCAAATCTCTCTGATTTCAGTTATGCAATTGGACTATACGCAGGGAATCCGATCACGTGATAAAATAACGTTCTATAAAAATAACATGGTAACTGATATTGAATGTCTTCTATGTCAAGGAAGAATCTGCGTCACACAGCTTCCACATCATTACGAATAGGTATTGAAAGAGATGTACAAGCGTTCACCATGGAGGTGGTAGAACTCTGTTTTTGAAGATTTCGAGATGTCATGGCATTATATGTCATAAAAACTAAGAAATCTCGGTGTAGTCAGAAAACAAATACAGTTCTTTTGTCTGTCCTTGTTTGTCTCCTGTGTTTAGCTCCTTGTGGGTAGTAAAGAAATAGGTATTCCGTCTGACGTTACGTTCTGAGTTCAAATTCCGCCGATAAATTAAGTACCAGTTACGCACTGGGATCGATGTAATCAACTTAATCCCTTTGTCTATCCTTGTTTGTCCCCTCTATGTTTAGCTCCTTGTGGGCAATAAAGAAATAACAAATATTAGGTCATCCCATAAATAATGCGTTTTTTTTTATACTTCTATTTTTCAAAGTTAAGATAAACAAAGTTCTTTTTTAATCTAGAATATATTCTTTTCCATTTCCTACAACGCTCTTCCATCTATCTGGCAGACTTGGAAGGCCTCTTTTGTAAAATTCACTTGTCCGTGACGAAAAATACTCCTGAGGAATAAATGATGATCAGATGAGGCAATGTCACGCAAATATGGTGGGTGGGGCATCGTTTCTCAATCAAACTGCTCCAGCTTTTAGAATGTCATCCTCGCTGTATGAGGCCGAGCATTATTTTCATGGAAGGACACCTTTCGTCTTGAAACCAAAGAAAGTTTGTTTTTCTTTTAGCACTGACTTAGAACGCGCAAGGTACACGCAGTTGATCTCCTTTCTTATCGTTTGGTTGGGGTTTCAAGTTCAAAGTGGATTAACGTACATTAAGAAAATTGATCGTGCAGGCGAGACACTGAAAGAGTTGTAAGTCATTAACAATCTACTCCTTGAAACGAAGTAGATAAATATATACAGTGACATACATAGGGAAGACGTATGAATTTTAGATGTCAAATTTGAGTATTGGGCACAGAACAGTCCATGATCAGGGTATATATTCAAAGCGGCTAAGATTTCACTCTTTCCGTCTCAGCTGAAACGTCCGACCAAAGTTATAACAGAATCTTTATCACATACGAATCTATTATAGCTTAGAGTCCAAATGCCTACAGCTTGTTAATATCCTGCAGAAAGCATGATAGATCTATGTGGAAAAGATGTAAATACATTTAAACATCAATTTGCTAATTGCAAAGGTTTTAGAAAAGCTTAGGTGGAAATAAAACAAAAAAAACAGACATGAAAACAGTGGTATCAAAATGTAATATTGGTAGCACTGCCCCATTATAATCACAGTCTGCTCACTGAAATTAAAGAATATAAATAGATACGCATATTATATTTCTATCTATGTACACAACTCTGCCCATGTACACACACATACACATACACACGTTCATTTATTCATGCATGCATGCATGCATCCATCCTTCCATCCATCCATCCATCCATCCAGAAACACCTGCATACATACATAACGAACACTGACAAAATCATTTATATATATGTACATATATATATATATATATATATATATATATATACATAATATTATACAACATTTCACATGGGATTAGGTATAACATTTATTTAAATAGGATGTTTATTTTCAGAATGGATATAGAAAAGCTGACAATTTTGTCTTACAATTGTGGCTCTTTCTCTGTTCGTTGGAAAAACAGAAATACAGAAGAAACACGTAAAGAGCGAGAGATAAAGAGAGAGAGAGAGAGAGGAGAGAGGGGGGAAAGTAAGAGAGAGAGGCAGAAGTGTTCGTGCAGATAATGAGAGATATTGAAAGATATGGAAACATGCGCAAACATTGGTGGGGAACGGAATTAGTTTGTGTATTCAATCTGCTTGCATCGTGGTGAGCTATCATCGGAACGTATAAACCAATCACCTACCATGCTAAAAATAATAGCCTAATGTGTTGTGAAAAATAAAAGCAGGTGAAATGGTTATGACAGAAATGTCTTCAATGATGAATGCTTTCAATCAGAGATAAACGAAAATATCAGCAGCATCACAAGAGCATCAACAACAATAGCTACTACAAATTATGCAAAAAAATTATACAACTTTTAAAATCAGAATTATGAAGAAGCTGAACTGAAAAAAACCTTTTTCCGAATACATAATTCCGTAAATATTGTAATATGAATATTAATGTTAAAGGTACATGATAAACAATAATGAATGTATATTGAACATTCACAAAGTATTAGCGTTGATATACTGCTAATAGAAAATCGCTTTAGCTTATCTAACACTTGGTTGTCCTTATCAATATTAACTAACCCGAAAGTAAGGCACATACATAGAAAACCTATATCTTACAATATGCAATAATGTCTATATTCATTCTTAACATATCTCCGTAGACTTGGTCACAAATATGCTACTCATCTACACATCATTGTTTTCAAGTTTGTTGTTTCTTTGCACATCATAATAAATGTAGGAACAAAAAACAAACTTTCTCATTTATAGTCAGTGTTTCTGGCTGTTTCTTAATGAAAAAGTATAGTTGTCGAAACACCAATGACCTAGAGTCTGCCACCTTTCACAAGCCCCTATCTTGTTCACAAATAGCGTCCCAGCACAAAATGCACACCCTGAAAACCTAATGCAAAAGCAAAAATCTTATGCCTATTGAAGACTAACGAAACGTTTAAACAATGAATATATATACATACATACATATACACACACACACACACACACACACACACACCACACACACACACACACACACACATACATATATATATATATATATATATAATATATATATATATATATATATATATAGGATGAGTGCGATGGGCAAATCGTCGCCATATTACATTTTTCATTTCGCACGTGCGTATTGATTGTTTTGGTTTTTGTCGACTAAACAATATAGCAGAGTCAGTTAGGAACCGTCTGGGAGGAACATGAGCATCATGGCACAATTCACTCTGCCAGAAATTTGGAAACGACATGCTGTACTGCTTGGAATTCGCACCGGAAGCTACTATACGTACATTTGAGAGTGTTTGAGTGTCAATCTGTGGACAGTGCAGAAGAATCGGAAAGAGTTGGATGAGTCTAATAGTGATTAAGAGAGTACGACAGCTCAGAAAATTTCCTCGGATCGTTCTTAAACGAAAAGAACTCCTGAATTTGTTGGTGAGTTCCATGTCATGATTGACAATGATCCCTCCAAGTGAAACAGGTCCGTCACTAGAGACATGGGAGTGTCTGAGTTTATTAACAGGCAGGTAGTGCATGAAGGGATTTTGGTAGCCCGCATACAAGATGAGAAAGGACCAATGTTTATCCCAAGCCATCAAGGACAAGAGGAAAGACCGCGCTACGAAGCTTTTGAACCAGCTCAAGCAGTCTGTCCAACCGAACATGCTTTGGTTTTGCTCAGACGAGAAAAATTGCTGCCAGTATCAGATGGTGAACAAACAGATCAACATTTGGCTTGCTGTGTCCCCAAAACATGCACCAAGACTGATAAAAATCAAACACCCACTCAACATCATGGTGTTTGGAGTGATCACTAGTGATGGCGATGTTATGGCTCCATATGTGCGTGTGTTTGTGTATGAATATATATATATATATATAAACATAGCAACATATATATATTATATAAAGTTATACATGCATATACATATATATTTGTATATACATGTGTGTGATATGGTTTTAGTTATATAAATGAATTTCTTTGTAGATACTCTTTACTCTTTTACTTGTTTCAGTCATTTGACCGCAGCCATTTTAGTCGACCAAATCGACCTCAGGACTTATTGTAAACCTAGTACTTATTATACTGGGTTCTTTTGCCGAACTGCTAAGTTATGGGGACATAAACATACAAGCATCGGTTGTCAAACGATGTGTGGGGGACAAACACAGACATACAAACATATACACACACATACATATATATATACACATACATATATACGACAGGCTTCTGTCAGTTTCCGTCTACCAAATCCACTAACAAGGTTTTGGTCGGCCCGAGGCTATAGTAGAAGACACTTACTCAAGGTGCCACGCAGTGGGACTGAGCCCGGAACCATGTGGTTGGCAAGCAAGCTACTTACTTACCACACAGCCATTCCACTATTTATAGTCAGAGAAAGCGAGAGAAAGGCAAAGAACGACAAAAAGCCTGGAAGTCAGTAAGACCAGAAACTGTCTTTCACACTTTGATTCTACCAGATATTTTCTTGCCTGTTTTTCAAGATGCTATGTAAGTTTATTCTTTACACATACAAACATAAATACAGAGTCACACTCAGGCTTCTATATAAATGTACGGGTACCATAATTTTCCATGTATTTAAACGTTCATTCGTTGATTTCATTCTTACATATTTGTGATTGTTACAGTTTCTCTCTAAAATTCTTCTTAAAAACTATTTCGCTAGAATGCTCTAGTGATTTGCTTCCATTTCCTATTTACATGAAATGCTTGTTATTTCAAACATAATCTTATTCATTTAGGGGCCAAGAACGTTTAGTCTTGTGACTGAATTTGTGTCCCGTGACACAGAGGTGCCATAATTAGGAAAGGTAAAATATATTTCAAATTGAAGTTATAAAAGAATCGATACCATCGACTAAATGACTGACTAAAAATCGAATATTTACTAATCGATGATTAAAATCAATAGATTAATATAGAATGTGCTTGTAACTAAGTGCATATGCATGTTTGTATGTGTAAAAGTAAAGGTACATATTTGTATGCATGTAGGTGTGTGGGTATATATGTTTGTATGTATATATGCTCACACACATGTATATACATATACATATATATATATATATATATATATATATATATATATATATATATAAATATACATATATATATATAAATATTTAGATAAAGAAGTGTATGCATATATATATATATATATATATATATATATATATATTCTGTTATGTCTGGGGATAGTCATTCTCTTTTGGTGCCTTATAATTTAACACATTCACAGGTAAAATGAATATGCAGCTCAAAGGTCACCATTTTATCATCGTTGTCGAAACAGATCGAAAGCGAATCGCAAAAGGTCTCTGATTTGCTTAAGGGAAACGATTTCTAGGCCGGATTCCAAAAGTTGCATGAACGCTAGGATCGGGGAACTGCTGTGCAAGAGGACAATTTCGAAGGTGAAGATGCTAAATAAGTTATTTTTTATTAACCATTACCAGTCTTGGGTCTTTTTGACACCACCTCTTGTATACAGGCGTGTTAAGAATAATAGTCCTCAAAAGTATAGTTCTGAGTTCAGTCCCACCGTGTGGTCATTTCATCAAGTGTTTCTACTATTGTGTCGTGTGTGTTTACGTGTGTGTGGGTGTTGAGAACGTACGCGTGAGTTTGTGTTTACCTATATGTTTCTACGTTCTTGTGTATGTGTCTGTTTCCTACCACCACTTAGAAACCGTTGTCGGCTGGTTTACGTCCCTGAGATATAGCGTTTCGAATGGCGTGAAAGAATAAGCGACAGGCTTCGAAGATATGCAATGTTGTCCATGTATTCGACCAAAACTTTCCTGACGATGCCCCAGCATGGCCACAGCCCAATGACTCAAACAAATAAAAGAGAAAAGATATTTTTCGATCAATTAAAATATGTTTGGGGAATATTTTACTTGAAAACATATTTGATCGCCTTCTCGAAATGTTTGGTTAATCCACATCATGGCTTTAATACCCCTACTACATTTTTCGACGGGTACCTGCGTGCATGTATCAGTGTGTGTGAGGGTGTGTGTGTTTATGTGTTTGTTTGTGTGTGTAAGTGTATCCATCTATATGTACCTTGAACCCCACGCAGTTAAAAGCTACACAAGCTTTAATCAGATCTCGTTTCTCTTCTTGTTTCTTTTCTCCTATCAGCCTTCCTTCTATTCTCATTTCCTTCCTATACTTTCATTAAGAGTTCAACTGAAATGTCAATTTACTTTTCAATCTTTAACTTCTCTCTGTATACGATTCCCTGAACGTAACATTTTATGTTTAGAAACGTTTGAACGTTTGTCTATGTTTGTCTACGTTTGAACGTTTATCTCAAGTTGTGTAAATGAACGTCTCTTGTCTTCTTCATGTCGTACCTGTATCTATACATTTATCACATAGAATGACTGTTACTTTCATGAGTTTCAAAATATAGACATAATTAGCAACAGTAGAATAATATTTAGTTCAAACTAAATCTTTATTTTCTGTTTTTTGTTAGCTTTCCTCAATAACACAATGATCACGAATGAGAAACTCTGAGTGGCGACTCATTAAGAAATAGGCTTAAAGCAGACAGGATTACTCGATATGCATATGTTTGTTCCTTCTCAAGCCATGCCTGGGTCATAGGGTCGATTTCCCGGTTTCCTTGGCGTATAGGTTCCCCACCTGGACGGGACGCCGGTCCGGCGGAGGTGAGCTGCAAGATGCAGGAGGAAAAAGTGAGAGAAATTTGTGGCGAAAGAGTCAGCGTGGAGCTTAGGTGTTTCGCTCATAAACACACACATCGCCCGGTCTGAGATTCGAACCCGCGATCCCTCAACCGCGAGTCCGCTGCTCTAACCACTAAGCCATGTGCCTCCACTTATATGCATATACACACATACAAATCTACACATACGTGCATACAAACGCATATATATGTGTATATTCATATATTCATTATTATTTAATAACAGTTTCTTTCGGCTTCATAGAGTTTCAAGTTCCGTTGACTCCTCAAACAATTCGAAGTCGGCAGTTCGGTTATTAAATAATACTTGTAACTCCAAAGGCAGCAAGCTGCCATAAATGTTAGTACGCTGGGCGAAATGCTTAGCAGTATTTCATCTGTTTTAACGTCCTGAGTTCAAATTCCGCTCAGGACGACTTTCCTTCATCTTCAGGGAATCGATAAATTAAGTAAAAGTTGCGTACTGGAGGTGGATTTAATCGACTGGCCCCCTCCCCAAAAACTTCGGGCCTTGTGCCTAGAGTAGAAAAGAATATTTCTAACTCCTACAAAGTATGTTGAGTGACATTTTGTTTCGTGTGGCCACCCACTCGTTTACACGCCGCGCACACACACATATATATATTTGTATGTATATATTTTTTTTTATATACATACATATATATATCAGTATGTGTTTAGATATTCATTTTACTATGTCTGTGTACATATATACACAAACATACACACAGAAACACACCACACAGACACACAAATATATATAATTATATGCGCTTGTGTGCGTATGTTATATATATATAAATATAAATAAATAAATAGCTACAGACACAGAATTTTCTTCTGTATCTGTTTATTCAGATACATAAATTTCTTTATGCATTATAAAAATACAAA
>NC_043012.1:58773133-58780633 GCF_006345805.1 Octopus sinensis | reverse complement strand
TAAATGAATATTTTCTCAGTGACAAATATTCTTTTAACAATTTTGGCAACAGCGACAATGACTTTGATGATAGCCCTGCTTAATCAGAGCTTGACCTGAGGGTCAACGTCAGCAACAACTCCAACAATGCGTTGAATGTCGAGCATGGTAGAGGATCGTTCTGAAGGATTCCGTTTTCTTGTGAGCACCTCTATAAACATACTGCACTGAGATATTGTCACCATCCCCATGTGTTGTCGTAATTTTGCCACATTTAACAACATACTAATAAGGTAGATAGCACGCCAGGTAGATGGCATGCCAGGTAGATGGCACGCTAGATCTTTAATCCTTTGAAGACCTTTTCTGACCAGTTTTTTTTTTTTGCAATCTTTAACTTGCAACTTTTTCAATAGAACGTTATCTGTTTCGGAGGTGATCGGCATTGTGGAGGGCTTTGTCACATCCTTTTCTACAGCCGAAACCAAACAGATGCATACTAAATAATGTAAACTTAGAGGAAATTATATCCAAAAATAAACGTGATGGTCATTAGTGAAATTGCTTTGATCATAAATTTGCTCGGTCTGCGCTTACCTATGGCGTAAGCTACAAAAATGACGACGACAACAACAACAACAAAAACAACAACAACACATATGAGATTGGTGTTTCAGCAATATAGCTAAGATATTACACATATATATATGAAAATAGATTTTCTTGTTGCAATAGAAATATTAAGTCAAAACTCGTTAGATGTGAATTATAAGCTAGACTTAACTTCACAGAAAGACTAAACATGGTGTGTATGAAATTTATTAATATGCAGCTTGTAATATGAAGGTCATATCTTTGAGCGTAAATATCGGTTGTAACACATTGTTCTCTCAAGAGAATATTGCGAGTGTTGTCAAATGAACATAACATTAGTTAGTTATTAAATATAGTTCCATTGTTAATTGACATTAACGTTTCGAGAGCTCAAGTTACGTTAGTCCAATATCACTGAAGTGTGTGATAAGCAGTGTGGGTAGCTGTTCTCAGAATAAATGTTTATACAAGCAACTAATGCAAGCATTGTACAATGACGTTTTATGGCGGTGCACTAAATATTAAAGCCACGCTTGAATATTGGGAATATCAAAACAAAAGCAAAACAAAAAACAATAAAATATTACAATAAAATCATAATTTTCCAGTCTGTTAATCTCATTTATGTATTTAGAATATTTATATTCATATATTTCGATCGGTTTGATCACCAGCCATCACACACTAATGACCTTTTCGATAAGTACGTATAGGCGCAGGCGTGGCTGTGTGGTAAGAAGCTTGCTGTGTGATAAGAAGCTTCCATCCGTGTGACGTCCTTGTGGCAAATTATATGAAATAAAGAAGCTTGCTTCCCAACTAGATGGTTCTGCGCTCAGTCCCATAGCGCCGTATCCTGGGCAAGTGTCCTCTACTACGGTCTCAGAGCGACTAAAGCCTTGTAAGTGGATTTGGTAGACGGAAACTGAAAGAAGCCCGTCGTATATATATATATATATATATATATATGTGTCTGTCTCTGTGTGTGTGTGTGTGTGCATGTGTGTGTGTGTGTGTGTGCGCGTTTCTGTCAGCGTTTGTGACGCAGCTGTTCGGCAATAAATATTGATAGGAAAAGTACTAAGTTTAAAAAAAATATAAATCTAGGGGTAGATCTATTTGACTAACAGACGCTTCAAGGTGGTGCTCCATCATAGCTGCTGTCTAATGACTAAAAGAACTAAAAGGTAGATCTCTCGGTTTAGTATTGAAGGATATGCGTTGGAGTGCAACGGGTACTTAATTAATCGAGCCCGAAGGGATGAGAGGCAAAATCGATCTCGGCGGAATTTGAACTCAGAAGGAAAAGACAGACGAAATACTGCTAAGCATTTCGCCCGGCGTGCTAACGTTTCTGCCAGCTCGCCGCCTTAAAAATCATAAATATTCTTTTCTGCTCTACTCTCAGCTTTTGGCTTACTCTCTAACTTCTGCCGATGATATATATATATATATACATATTACATATATGTGTAAAAAATCCTCATAAAGCAATCGAACCAATGAAAGAATCTCTATCTGGTCACTTGACACGCTAAAA
This sequence comes from Octopus sinensis, assembly GCF_006345805.1. NCBI lineage: Eukaryota > Metazoa > Mollusca > Cephalopoda > Octopoda > Octopodidae > Octopus > Octopus sinensis. The sequence goes on along the minus strand of NC_043012.1, from coordinate 58,778,520 downwards.
ATAACAGCCAAATTATACCCCTACCAAAATCACACGCCCATTGCATGTAATGTACAAGATTATCCCTAAAAAGACGGTTTGCTGATGGCTGGAATGCCTTTGATGATACGTTTGCAGTATCAGGGTTCATTGGAGGGTAAATAACGACATTATGGTAAGTTTCTATATTAACACACATACGATTTTAAAAAATAAGAAGGTATTAATAATGAAATCATGATACGTAGGTAATCGTTTCATTTTGTAAATTTGCATTTGCCTTGCTCATTTTTTACACTTTGGCATTTGCTGTTTTTTTTTCTGGAGAACACACTCTTTGTGGTAAGGCGATTCGACGTCTATCTCTAGCGTATAGGAATCCACTTTAGTAGTCATTCTCCTTACTAATTGTAATATATATATATATATATATATATATATATATATTATAATATAATAAATTAGAGACAAAACCACTATTATGCAAATCAAACAAAGAAAGACTTATTATTATTATTATTATTATTATTATTATTATTATTATTATTATTATTATATTATAATATAATATTTTATTATAAAATTGGATTTAATCTTAAATCTGATTTTTCCTTGTAAATTTGGATTTATTCCCTAATATTTATATATATATATATAATATATATATATATATATATATATATATATATATATATAAGAATGACTACTAAAGTGGATTCCTTTATATATGTGTGTGTGTGTGGAGGCGAAATGGCCCAGTGGTTAGGGCAGCGGACTCGCGGCCGTAGGATCGCCGTTTCGATTCCCAGATCGGACGTTGTGAGTGTTTATTGAGCGAAAACACCTAAAAGCTCCACGACGCTCCGGCAGGGTGGGGGGTGATCCCTGCTGAACTCTTTCACCACTCTTTCTTCTGTTGGCCTGCTCGCTAAGCCAGCGGGGTGGCGTCATTCGAAGGTTAAAACAATGCGAACGCATTGTGACCAGCGATGTGTAACAACATCTGATGGTCTGGTCGGTCACGTGATCACATGATATATATATATAGATAGATAGATAGATAGATAGATAGATAGAGACAGATAGACAGATAGTTAGGTAGGTAGATAGATATAAAAGATATGACAGAGGAATAAACAACTATCTTATGAATATCATTAGCTTTCAGTTGTTTCTGCTATTTGTTGAGTGGACTCATAATTGAGTGAGTAGTATATATGATATATATAAAAGTAAGGTTGTGTGCTGTCTGTCTCCTACGATTTAGATTCCTAACTACTCCCACATTTTGCGGTGCAGTTTAACCAAAACCGGGTATCTTATAGTCGTGATTCATATCGAGCCCTTCTGGGTATTCGCCCGCGTTTACGATGAGTCTACGATTGAAAAAAAAAAATTACCATCAATTTTTCTCATTTTAATGCATTTTTGGCATATATAAGGGAAGTAACTCTCTAAAAATTTATTATTAAATCTCAGAAAGTAAAAAGCTACAGTAACACCCCCCCACCTTTGTGGTTAGCCATATTGAGATGGCTAATATACTTTACATCTCTAAAAATGCTTATATAGTTATTTCCCTTACAAACCCGAGCAACGCCGGGCGATACTGCTAGTTATTTTTAAAATGTGCGTCATTTATTTGTACTATATTGGTTTCAAAATTTGGAACAAGGGTGGCAATTCTGGGTGACAATTATATCGATCCCAGTACTCAAATCTGAAGGCGCATGGCTCAATGGTTAGATCTCTAAAAATGCTTATATAGTTATTTCCCTTACAAACCCGAGCAACGCCGGGCGATACTGCTAGTATGATGTATATGTGTGTGTGTTTGTGTGTATGTGTGTGCGGTGCGAGTGTGTGCGCGCGCGCATGTGTATGTGTATATATAACATATCTATCTATCTATCTATCTATCTATCTATCTATCTATCTATCTATCTATCTATCTATCTAGGTATCTACCTATCTACATGTTTATCTATCCTATCGTTTGTAGGGGAGATCCTCGAGTTGATCAGTTTGGCATTCCAAATGATTTCATTCAATTCATCTACATCTTATCTTCTTAATCCGTGAATTTATTTCCAGCAACTGCAAGAGACAAATCTATCAATTTACCCATCTGCGTCGATAGCCAAGATACTTAGCTCACTAATGGCCGAACTAAGTACCACAGTGGGATACAGTCTGCCATTATAAACACGGCACAAATGTAAAATTTATGAGCGTTTTATAGTTTGCTGTGTTGAGATTAATTTCCCTACAAACCGATAGAAGGTATTATATCGTCCAGTCTAGTAGTTTTGTTCGAAAAAATAAAAGACAGAAAGTATTTATATCTAGAGTTCTTTGATGGTTTTATTAAATGAAAATTGAGGAGAGTATCAAATAATAACTGTTAAGTACTGAAAGATGAACGTTACCCCTTCTCTGTTCTAATCCCAGTAATCCATTCTATATTGGTGTTTGTGTAATATATAGTCCCAGAATCTAGAATCTAGATTGTAATTTTCAGGCTGCATATCCTGGAAAATCTCGTGCTTTGCAAATTGTATTTCTGTAGATATAGGCGTAGGATTGGCTGTGTGGTAAGTAGTTTGCTTACCAACCATATGGTTCCGGGTTCATTCCCACTGCGTGGAATCTTGGGCAAGTGTCTTCTGCTATAGCCTCGGGCCGACCAAAGCCTTGTGAGTGGATTTGGTAGACGGGAACTGAAAGAAGCCCGTCGTATATATGTATATATATATATATGGGTGTGTATGTTTGTGTGTCTGTGTTTGTCCCCCAAAATATCTTGACAACCGATGCTGGTGTATTTACGTTCCCGTAACTCAGCGGTTCGGCAAAGGAGATCGAAAGAATAAGTACCAGGATTACAAAGACTAAGTCTTGGGGTCGATTTGCTCTGAAGGAGGCACCGACGAAATAATAACATAGTAACATCGTTGCTTAAAGGTGCTGGAGGTTTTGTCTTCATGATATATGTTTAGAGGTAAATAGACAAGGTCAATTCATCTTTAAGTTGACTTGCTTATACACAAAATGTAGTGGTAGTGAAATGAGGGTTTCTGATACGGGTACATTTTGACGAGAAAATGAAGGTCGAGTAAACCATATTTATCAGTTTCGAGAAAAGTCAGGGTGTGATATTGACGAGTCTGTGTTTGGTGAAAAGAATTTGACAAAGCTTGTTGATTGATAGAACGACTAATCAAACAATCGGGTGGCCAATTTGACAAATGCTTAAGAATTGGCTAATGATAATAAAAGAAGTCAATAACAACCAGTGCGTGTGTTTGTCACTTGACATTTAACCACTATTGGAACTCGAACGTAAAAGCATATAATTAATATCAGATGGCATTTAATTGATTGCTCTATCGGATCAATCAATCACAGACGCAAAGTCATACATTTTTGCGAAGAATATGTTTGATTAATTAAGCGGCGACCTATTCTGGCTCTATTTTATCAGTCATGAAATAAAGACTTGAGCGGGATTTGAACTCAAAAGTAATAGAAGAATGTAAAACCATATTTCGTACTGTATATTTACTTCGTTGTCCTTCGTATTGGTCCCTCACCACCCAAACCGAACGAATTTTATGAATTGCCAACATCAACGCGAGTTTCCGTGTATCCTAACCACTGAGCCACTAGCAACTTCTGTGGGGTTGTGTACCTTGTGAAAAAGTATTTACATTTACAACTGACTGAACACTGTTGTCGAACAGAGTAATATAAAGATAAGCTTCCTTCCGGCTCTCTCATTGCCTCCATCACTTCCCCTTACATATCCTTAAAAATGTCATATAAGAAGCAATTATTAAAATAATTTTGCAATGAGTAGGGCCATACATACACACATACATACACACATACATACATACATACATACATACATACATACATACATACATACATACATACATACATATATTTACATATATATGTATATATATATATATATATACATATATGCATATGTATCATATTTAATTTTTGCAATATCAGGAATTCCTTAAGCGTTTTTCGCTTTTTGTCCTTTATATTTTTCTTGCTTTATAACCGCAACTGGAGGATTTAATATGTTGCTTGATTTGAGAAGAATCTATTTTATTTCAAGAGAAATTGAAAGAAATCAGGTATAAAATAAGCATTTTGTTTATGTCTGTTCATCGTAATATTTTATTCATTCCATAGTGTATGCCTACTGGCAATTCTCCCAATAACATTTTTAATTACAATATGCTTTTTACTTTGAAGTTTACGACATAAAAATTGTATTGTAACGTATTATTTCTGTTATTTCAGAATATTCCATTTTGTATGGAGATCTCTCTCTCCCTCTCTCTCGTTCACACTTTCACTTACCCTCTCCCTCTCTCGCGCAAGTTGTCTTTACGGCTAATACTTTAAGATTTTTCCGGTTTTCTCAATGGTTTTAATTTCGGTTGCGAGATCATCCAAAAGAAATTTCACTTATCTTGTCTTTGAGCTACGTCTCTCACAATAAAACAATTCTAATAAAAATAATAACGATAATACTGATAATAACTTTAATACTAATATTGATAATAATAATAAGAAGAATAAGAATAAGAATGATAATGACAATAAGAATTTCTTTTATTTGCCACAGGGACAGCAAAACAATAACAACAACAACAATAATAGTAATAGTAATAATTATAGGGATGATGATGCTGATGGTGATAATGAAAATCATCATCAACATCATCCTCATTATCGTCATCATGATGATGATCATGATCCCCCTCCTCTCCTCCTCCTTCTCCTCCTCCCCCTCGTCCTTCTCCTCCTCCTCCTCCTCCTCATTATCATCATCAGCAGCAGCCGCAGTCGCAGCAGCACTATCATTATCATGCCAATGATGGTGGTGGTGGTGGTTTTGGTAGTGATGATGGTTAGCACCTTAGTAATAATCATAATACTAACAACAACAACAACAACAACAACAACAATAATACTAAGTATTATGATTATTGTTATTGATTCTATTGGTGCTGCTGCTGCTGCTGCTGTTCTTGTGTTACTTTCAATGATAATTTTTTTTTGCTAATTACATCCTGCATTATTTTATATCCTCAGGAATTTCAGTGACTTAAATCTGCGAGGTATCGTAGCATTTGCTCAACCTTGATGCAATAAACCTAATAATACAACGTATTTTTTTGTTTACCGTATCCAAGGTGCATTTTAATTTGTTGTTGCGTTGGGTTTGGTTGGGTGTTGTTATTATCATCATCATCATCATTATTATTATTATTATTATTATTATTATTATATTATTATTATTATTATTATTATTATTACTTTTATCTATTTATTTATTATTATTATTATTATTACTTTTATCTATTATTTATTATTATTAT
>NC_043012.1:58768133-58770633 GCF_006345805.1 Octopus sinensis | reverse complement strand
TCTCCTTCTTCTTTTCCTTCTTCTTCTTCTTCTTCTTCTTCTTCTTCCTTTTCTTCTGCTTCTTCTTCTTATTTCTACTACTACTACTACTACTACTACTACTACTACTACTACTACTACTGCAACAATATTAATAATAATAATGATAATAATTATCATCATCATCATCATCATCATTATTATTATTATTATTATTATTATTATTATTATTATTGAGTGAGAGAGCATTGCATGCCATCAAAGTGACACTGGGGTAAAATATACGAAGCCCGGTATACCCATCATGACTACCTGTCGGTTAAGGGTACACCAGGCACATGCATCACAACCAAATGTGCGCGACATGGTGATTTCATATCAAGATAAACAGCGCATGAACTTGCAAGTGTGGCCTAGTTACAATTTTCTTCAGATCGAGTAGCCCATCGCGCTCAAATGGTCCTTGAATGAAGGTTGTTTAAGGATGTTGAACGAAACACCTATGTTTCCAGAAGTGAATTATTTTAAACTCCAGAAAATTATTTTTAGCACATTTTGTCCCCCAACATTGCTTGATAACAGATGCTGGTGTGTTTACGTCCCCGTAACGTAGCGGTTCGGAAAAAGAGACCTATAGAATAAGTACTAGGCTTACAAAGAATAAGACCTGGGGACGATTTGCTCGACTAAAGGCGGTGCTCCAGCATGGTCACAGTTAAATGACTGAAACAAGTAAAAAAGTAAAAGAGCAAAGAGTTCAGGATATCTTCTTCCATTTAATTTTGTTTCTCGCACGTTCCTCCGTTTCCTCTTGCAATCTCTACTGATTTCTCCTTCAGTTCTTCTTCTGTTATCCTATCATCATGCAGCACTTTGAGGTATTTCTATCCGAAAGTATTCAAAAACGTTCTAATAAAGTTTTGTGCTTGTTTTATGCCACCAGAATTTATCTTCTACCCTCTCTTCATAATGCATTACACACTTGTCTACTCCAAACTTCATTCCAATATATTTCCTGAATCTTGTTTCTGGATCAAAGAATCCCATTTTTGTTTCGTTCATAGCTTGAGGCCCTCCATATAAAATAGGTGATTGATCTTCAGTTTGGTTTTAGTAAATTCAAAAGTTCAGACAATGTGCTTATAGTAGAAAGAATTATTATTATTATTATTATTATTATTATTATTATTATTATTATTATTATTATTATTATTATTATTATTATTATTATTATTATTATCATTGTTATTATTCAGTAGTTTTATTTTTATAGCGTGCTTTCACTTCTCTATCGAGCGCAGCTCTGTGTGCCTTGGGTATGTGCTGTGATTGGTTGTAAAGCTCTTATGGTTACTGTATTGAAAGTATTTTGCGCAAGATGTGTGCAGTGCCCAGCAGTGCAATTTTCTGTATGTTATATATATTTGTAAGTCCTGGTGTTTTTGTTATGCTATGATAGGGATTGTTTCTGTTTTTAGATTCCACATTCGATTTACCTCTATTTCCAGGTCTTTGTATTTTGAAATTTTCTCCATTTCTTTTAGAGACACGTTGTCATCTGCTAGTATTCTTTCATCAATTAGAAAGCATTTTTTTCTTCATGATCTCTGTCAACTATATCTGGCCTATTGGCCTTAATTTCTCTATCTGTGTGTCTTGGCATATCCCAGAGTATGGTAGCTTTCTCGTTTTCTGTGACCTTTTCTGGTGTGTGCCTATATCATCTTTTTTCTGTTGTTATTCCATAGTGTTGGCATAGCTTCCAGTGTATGTAGGTCCCAACACTGTCGTGATGTGAATATATTCCTTCTTAGCCAGGACTGGGCAGTCAGAGATAATATGATTTATTGTTTCTTGTCCATCTCCACATATTCTGTAGTTACTTGTCATGATTCTTTTCATTGTATGCTTTTAGTAATTTCTGGTGGGAAGGCTTTAGTCTGGTACTGCAATTAAAAATCCCTCCGTCTCTGCTTTGACTCCTGAGCTACTCAACAATTTCTGAGATTTTTCTCTGACTACTACTTTTGCATCATTATCATCATCATTATTATTATTATCATTGAGTGAGAGAGCAGTGCATGCCATCAAAGTGACACTGGAGTAAAATATACGAAGCCCGGTATACCCATCATGACTACCTGTCTGATAAGGGTACACTAGGCACATGCATCACAACCATATGTGCGCGACATGGTGATCTCAAATCAAGATAAGCAGCACATGACCTTGCAGGTGGGGCCCAGTTAGAATTTTCTTCTGGTCGAGTAACCCACCCCGCTCAAAAGGTCTCTGAAGAAGGGTTGTTTAAGGATGTTGAACGAAACACCTGTTTCCAGAGGTAAATTATCCCAACCCCAAAGAATCCCTCTCAACACATGGCTATGATGCTCCCCCACTACTTCTGCTCATGATCAGAGATGCACATATCATCAGCCACTAAGGGACATGCTCAACTGGTTACGGTAAAAAAACTGACAAGCAAATCTGTGGTATGGGGCAGAATATTTGCTGTAGCCCA
>NC_043012.1:58755633-58765633 GCF_006345805.1 Octopus sinensis | reverse complement strand
AAACAAAGCAATATTCACGTGTTCCCTGAAGGCGTTGACCGAATGAGCAACGGAAAGTAACTGAGTAACATCAACTGCTGATTGCGTCCATCTGCAGTGGCCTAGTTTTCAAATATATGCCTCAAATAATATAATTCAATATAATATAAGATGATATGACATTATCTCTCTCTCTCTCTCTCTCTCTCTCTCTCTCTCCCTATGTATATATATATATATGCGTATTTATATGCATATATATGCATATATATATGTATATATATCAGAAATATTAAATTTCTAAATATCTCATAGAGATATGTACGGTGGTGGGGCGATAGAATGGTTGTATACTGTCAATTTAACGTGACAGTAGGGAGATTACACCACCGCTGTTTAGCCCTAGGAAGCATCGATGCTTCCTGATGTCTTCGACACATTTTTTCCTGTGTCCTTATATATTTACGAAGGGGAGACAAACACCCCCAGCAGCCAGGCCTGCATCTAGAGACACGCATGTTTCAGGATCTTTGTCCATTAATATTTCTGATTTTGGTAATCAGTGAATAAACTTCACTGCAAATTAGATATATATATTTACGAAGTCGGGACAGATATCTGCGGCTGGCGGGCTTCTGCTACTCTAGACCGATGATGGACAAAGATCCTGAAACATGCCTGTCTGTAGATGCAGGCCTGGCTGCTGGGGGTGTTTGTCTCCCCTTCGTAAATATATAAGGGCACAGGCAAAAAATGTGTCGAAGCCATCAGGAAGCGTCGATGCTTCCTAGGGCTAAACAGCGGTGGTGTAATCACCAACTGTCACGTTAAATTGAGAGTATACAACCATTCTATGTATATATATATATATATTTATAATTATAACAACAGTTTGGCTTGTGCCTCACCACTCGTTGTGCGTGGTGAGGCCCATGACAAATCCTTGTTTTTAATTATTTATAAAATGTACCTATGAGGTTTTATTTCCGCGCTGACGACTTAGTATAAATCCTTAATGATTTATTATTATTATTATTATTATTATTATTATTATTATTATTATTATTATTATTATTATCATTAATATTATTATTATTGTTGTTGTTGTTATTATAATTATTATTATTATATTATTATTATTATTATTATTATTATTATTATTATTATAATTATTATTATAACTTCAAATTACGATGAACGTAAGCAAACAAGCGGTGTTTACTTTAGAAGATGTCTTAGAAGGTTAAAGAAGTGATTTTAAATTTTCAAACGCAGGATAGTGCTAATAATATAGGCTAAACAGGATAAACTACCCCTATTTTGCTTAAAAAGTACTGGGGGCCGGCTATAAGACACGAACACACACCTCCGTGATTATGTGTCTTGGGGCGCCAACTCTTTTTTCCGCGAAATAGGGTAGCTTTTCCTGTTCAGGCTATATTATTAGCATTATACTGCGTTCGAGAATTTTAAATCACTTCTTTAAATTAAATATATATATATATATATAGGTAGATCATGCTTGCAGAAAAATTCATGGCGTTATAAGATTTTTTTTTCAACTAATAAACGACAGTAGTTGCAGTGCAGACTTTTCCTGAAAGATACTGGGAAATACCATTACCTCTGGTTTACAAATGTATGACACATTGATTTGAAACTATTATGTAAGCCTCAACACTCGAAACACTTGGCCCTTGAGGTATTCCGTAACACACACACACACACACACACACGCACACACACAGGCACGCTCGCACATGTGTATACAATATAGCTATTTCGTGATACGTTGAGAAGCGGCGCACGGAGCCAGAAGTTTCAACTCGAGTCGGATATAGAATACTACACCAAATCGTTTTTAAAGCTTCCGCATGAATCAAGTCTGCGCCGACTAATCAGCATTGGTGCCGAGTCGCATAAAATGTAATAGTGAAGGCAAACCAAATAATGATATTTTGAAATAGGAATACTTGATAAGTGCAAAAGCACGAAACTCTGGCACTTTGAGGCAATCACTTGATTCTGCTAAATATTAATAAATAAACATACGTACATACATGCATACGTATATATATATATATATATATACATAATATATATATATATGTACATAATATATATTTATATTTATACATATATACATATATACACACACACATATATAACATATACATACGTTCATACACACACACATATATAACATACATACATTCATATTCTACTCTTTTACTCTTTTACTTGTTTCAGTCATTTGACTGCGCCCATGCAGGAGCACCGCCTTTAGTCAAAGAAATCTACCCCAGGACTTATTCTTTGTAAACCTAGTACTTATTATACTGGGTTCTTTTGCCGAACTGCTAAATTACGGGGACGTAAACACACCAACATCCGTTGTCAAGTGATAGTGGAGGAACAAACACACACACAGACACAGACACACACACACACACACATATATATATATATATATATATATATATATATACACGATGAGTTTCAGTTTCTTTCTACGAAATAAATCCACTCACACGTCTTTGGTGAGTCCGATGCTATAGTAGAAGAGACTTGCCTAAGACACATATGAATATATATATATATATATATATATATATATATATATATTATATATAATATATATATATATATATATATATATAATATATATATATATATATATTCTCCGCCAGTCAATCATTACCGATTCTGTATACTCTGCAAATACGCTCCCATGGTACAAAGAAACAAATCTAGCAGAAACATAACGCCAAAATTATACCATGTTAGGTAATACGTATTACCTATACTTGACCTGTATGTTTATCTTTTAATCCAGAAGGATACGAAACCGAATACAAAGAGACAGGGTATAGGGACTCATCGTCTCTCCACCTGTTTTACTATTCTTAAACTTCGGCGAATTCGATCGTAGAGTGAAAATAGGGAAATATAATTAAAAGTCGATTGCCGTATGGCTTGAGTTAAGGAAGAAATCACAGCATTTTGGTTATTTCTCTAGCGACTCTGCCAACCACCACCCGTTGCATGAAAGCATTAATAAACGGTTTGTTTGTTGTTGATGAACAGCGATAGTATGATTATGAGCAAAACAAGCTTTTTAGTTTGGCAAAGGATAAGAAATGAAACAAACATATCGTTGACTACAAGCAGAGCAAGATAAAACTCTGAATTATCTAAATTCATTCTTCATGCACTGTGAATTTTATTACTGTATATAAAGATAAGGTAACTGAAAAGAAATAAACAAAAATGAAAACAACGTTGCTTTTGGGACACAATCTCGGTTTACAGTAGATAAAGGATTCGGTTTAAGAATATCTGATGGCAGGGTTGTTAGCAGCTATTAACTAAATGGTACCCTTTTATTTTAGCAATATATACTTATACGCCACGCTGTGAGAATTGTACTTATACGAAGAGGTCGAGTATATTAAACTAAACACTGCATTATTCCTCATTAGTGTCTCTGCCACTTATCTTCATAAACCCTTTAATAGCTTCAAAGTAATTTATGAACTTTACAATATTAGATTTCACTTACTGGAAAGAAAGAGAATTCGGGATCTTCTAAAGAGAAATAAATATTCCAAGCATGTCATGACAAAAACAGTGCAAAATTTTAATAAGTTCGTATAGTATGTATTCTAATGTTCCCAATGCTGTGAGGGGTAATACATGTTGGCGGACATATAAGTGCGGGAGACAACTTCAAACATGTTTCCGTCTAATTATATCTTATCGGTAGAGCGTATAAGCCTTCGTCCATTCCGAAATAATGAGAAGCGAATTATTATGAAGACTTATGATAAATTAACATATTTATGCGATAAATCACTGAAGTGTATTCCTCAGAGGCTAACAATAAATAAATTCTACTAATTATGCAGTTCTTAACGTTGTTGTTGGTGCTGTCATTGACGTTATTATTGATGTTGTTCAAGAATGTGTTGTTTGGTTCCAAGAGTGTCCTGAGGCGCAGCATTGTAATAGATAAATTTCAGCTGTAGACATCATTTTTTTGTTGTATTTTTTTTCAGATATTGTGTTTAGTATTATATATCAGATATAAGTTCTCCTCTTGAAAGGTCGTAGAGTTTGATGTGATTTAGATTTTAACACTTATTTCCTGCAAGTCCATCAGTCACATAAAAGTCCTATTGTTATCTGATACACCGGATTCTCAGAAACCATTACGGAGAAACAGAAAAAGCAAAATGTATTCACAAACATTACATTGTTTTATATCAAACTCAACTAGGTGGAAAGTTACGTACTATGGACTAGGGATTTCCGCCCTCTGGGTATCAAATTCTCAGGAACTTAGTACTACAATATTTGTAGACACGTGGTAATCGTATATTTATTTTAGCATTTATAAAACGAACATGCACCTGTACAAATATACACATGTGCATAATAGATATGAATATGATATACGTGCACAGGTGTTTCTTAAATATATCGTTCTCTATGACTAAATACAATATAGTTATACATAGACATATACATATGCCTGTGTGTGTATGCGTGCGTAATATATATGTATACATATAATATATACACATACTCGTCTATGTATATACGTATGTGTGTGTGCTTGTCTCTCTGTGTGTGGTGTGTGTGTGTGCATTAATGTATGCATGGATGTAGATGTTCGCTTGTTCAGTCAAGACGAGGAATATTATCTTCACCTCAAATATCATTTGCTTTAATTAGTTTCAGGAATATTTCCAAATAATGTTGCTTGCCAACTATTTCAAGACAATTTTCAGGCTTTTATACGAGGTGTAGGTAATGTGCCAAAACTAAGCAAAAGAATAATTAATCCATTAGAACAGCTATATTGGCAGAGAGTGAGCGAGAATTCTACTGAACGGCTGTAACGGTAAAGTGCCGGTCAAAATGCATTATTATACCATTTTTTGTAGGTTTGATATTCGTTGTTCTAAGTTCAGATGTCACTGCGTCTCATCTTTACCTGTTCATTAATAATCCTCTCTGCTATAGGCACATGTGGAGGCAAATGGCGTAGTGGTTAGAGCAGTGGTCGAGGGATCGCGGGTTCGAATCTCAGACTGGGCGATGTCTGTGTTTAAAGGCGAAATACCTAAGTTCCACGCGGCTCCGGCCGAAGGTAAGGGCGAATTTCTGCTGATTCTTTCGCCACAACTTTCTCTCACTCTTTCCTCCTGCATCTTGCAGCTCTTCTGCGACGGACCGGTGGCCTGTCCAGGTGGAGAACCTATACGCCAAGGAAACCGGGAAACCGGCCCTTATGATCCAGGCATGGCTCGAGAAGCAACAAGCAACTACTATAGGCACACGGCCTGAAATTTGTGGGTGACTAGTCGATCACATTGATCCCAGTGCTTCACTGGTACTTAATTTATCGACCCCGATAGGAGGAAAAGCATATTTGTACTCAGAACGTAGCGCAGACGAAATAACGTGAACGATTTCGCCCGGCGTACTAATGACTCGGTCGGTCACCTCACTGCCTTGGCCTGTTCAATAACAATAGAAGTCTTAACCCTTTGCATGTCTTGTTATGTCATGTGATGCATATTTCCCCGACGTCCATGTGTCATCATAATACATGTTCTCAATGTTTTTTTTTCAATGACCAGAGTAACTTGAGACTTCTGAAAGTAAAGCTTTATATTATTCATAACGTATGAAATATATGTGTGGATATTGATGAGAAACTTTAGGAAGGTGATTTACGCAGATAAAATATCAAAGTCGGCGAATTGTCAGCCGTAAAAAAAGTTCTTATCGGCATTTCTTTTGCAGTGTTATATGTTCTGAGTTTAAATGCTATCGCAGTCAACTTTACTTTTGATTTCCTTTCAGGATAAATAAAATAAAGTACCAGCTGAGCACTGGACCGACTAATTCCATCGATACTGAAATGTTAGGCCTGGTGTCTATATTGGTAATAACGGAGAGGGTTTGGTTACGCCTTGGATTTTTCTATGCAAAACGATTTTTTAAACCCAATAGTTTCACGCTATTGTTTATAGCCTTGTGTACTTCGAGTTCCTCTGTTGAGAAACAAGTATTGTTTCATGCCCTCATGAAGTTTCTAAATTAATATGACGTAAAAGAGTCATTACTATATTCAAGCCGAACTTTATCTCTTTTATTCATTTACTTGTTTCAGTTATTTGACTGCGGCCATGATGGAGCACCGCCTTTAGTCGATCAAATCGGCCATAGGACTTATTCTTTGTAAGCCTAGTACTTATTCTATCGGTCTCTTTTGCCGAACCGCTAAGTTACGGGGACGTAAACACACCAGCATCGGTTGTCAAGCGATGTTGGGGGGAGAAACACAGACACACAAACACACACACGCATATATATATATACATATACATATATACGACGGGCTTCTTTCAGTTTCCGTCTACCAGATCCGCTCACAAGGCCTTGGTCGGCCCGAGGCTATAGTAGAAGACACTTGCCCAGGGTTCCACGTAGTAGGACTGAAACCGGAACCATGTAGTTGATAAGCAAGCTACTTACCACACAGCCACATCCACGAATTGCAATATTTAATTCAATCATCAGTTCACAGCCGAATAATTTTAGCGAAATATATTACTGGTACTTGATTTTCACGTCATGGAAAGAAAGGAGAACAAAGATGACCTCGGTCAGATTTAAAACTGAGAGTGTAAATTAATACAACTAACTATTACAAGGCATTTTGTTCGTAGCTCCACCGCTTCCACGTTTCAGTCGTACTTTTGCAGCTTATTTGTTTATTTTACAATGTTTGTTTTAACATCGCATCTTGTTAACAATTAACGCTGTTGGGTTCGGAATTCTTGCGAATTAACCACTGGAACGCTGAACTTCTGGTGGCATAATTTACAAACGATTATAGATCACAGCGGATTATAATATAGAGAAGACTATTGCGTTACTTCTTTCGAAAGCACCAGTGTGCGGGGTGGGTGGTATGATTTGGTTACTCTTTCTCTCTTTTTTGACTGCGGCCATGCTGGAGCACCGCCGTTAGTCGAGCAAATCGACCCCGGGACTTATTCTTTGTAAGCCCAGTACTTATTTTATCGGTCTCTTTTGTCGAACCGCTAAGTTACGGTGACGTAAACACACCAGCATCGGTTGTCAAGCAATGCTAGAGGGACAAACACAGACACACAAACATATACACAAACATACACATATACACATATATACGACAGACTTCGTTCAGTTTCCGTCTACCAAAGCCACTCACAAGGCATTGGTCGGCCCGAGGCTATAGCAGAAGACACTTGCCCAAGATGCCACGCAGTGGGACTGAACCCAGAACCATGTGGTTGGTTGGCAAGCTACTTACCACACAGCCACTCCAGCGCTGGTTCTTGACGTTGTACATAACTTTTAAACAAGTATATGTCGGCGACACATACACATATCTTTATATACATTTATGTGTGTGTGCATGTCGGTATCGCTGTATAATTATATGCATACATGTGCATATATATATATATATATATATATATAATATATATAACAATATTTTATAATTACGAGTATAATTATAATTAGGGTTCAACAAAGATTTGCTTTACCACATACAAAAGTTTAGAAATAACAGCCAAAGAACCGTAGCTATTTCTTCTACTATAAGAAAAAATAGCCAAGATTCTTTGGCTGCTATTTCTAAACTTCGGTATGTGGCTTCGGTATGTGGTAAAGCAAATATTTGCTGAACCCTAATAATAATTATACACGTAATTATAAATTATTGTTTAAGTTTACCGAAAAATGGTCCTTTTTCATGCCGAATTCTACTTGGTGAATTATTAATTACTAGTTAATTAATAAATTTTACCCTTTATTATTATCATATATATATATATAATATATATATATACATATACACACACCCACACACCATATATATATATATATATATATAATATTTATATATATATTTTTATGTGTGTGTATATATGCATGTACGTATGTGTATGTATACGCTTATTGCAGCTGGTACGTCCCCTCACTTCTAGTTATTCAAATTTCTTGTGTCCCGATGATCTAACAGGATACAAGGTGCTTTTCGTATCAAGTTTGGTGATAAGGAACTAGATATGAGATACCAGCTGCAATAACCATAAGCAACCAACACTCTTCAGAGGCATTGAGTGCTGTTTTGATCTTCTCTCCTACACCTTTGTACGCTACGCACACGCATACATAGACATACATACATTTTGTTTTAACAAATACACATACATACTTTACATACATAGTTTTACGTATATATTAATATATGCATAGATGCATACAAATACACACGCATACATACAAAGACACACACAGAGTTATTCGACCATACACTTTACATACGCATATCCATATATATATATGTATATGTGTGTGTGTGTCTGTGTGTGTGTGTGTGTGTGTTTGTGTGTGCGTATCGCAAGACTTTGTTAAATGAAACATGTGCAAGAGTTCAATTATTCAATGTTCCTCATCATAGGTCTAATACAGAATTGTGTGTTTGTGAAACTAAGATTTTAGCTACATATATTCATATTTTTTTTATTGCCCACAAGGGGCTAAACATAGAGGGGACAAACAAGGACAGACAAACGGATTAAGTCGATTACATCGACCCCAGTGCGTAACTGTTACTTAATTTATCGTTTCCGAAGGGATGAAAGGCAAAGTCGACCTCGGCGGAATTTGAACTCAGAACGTAGCGGCAGACGAAATACCTATTTCTTTACTACCCACAAGGGGCTAAACACAGGGGGACAAACAAGGACAGACAAACGGATTAAGTCGATTATATCGACTCCAGTACGTAACTGGTACTTATTTAATCGACCCCGAAAAGATGAAAGGCAATGTCGACCTCGGCAGAATTTGAACTCTGAACGTAACGGCAGACGAAATACTGTTAAGCATTTCGGCCAGTGCGCGAACGTTTCTGCCTGCTTGCCTACATATATTCATGTAACCCCAAACTCACGTTTTCCTTCCCTTTTGTCGATATTTGTTTCATCTATGAGCATTTTCTAACAGTCCATATTTCCACTCTAGACATTCTCTAGAAATTATCTTTTCAAGTAGACAACTTTATTGTGAAAGCGCAACTTCAGACGGATGTCTGAACGTTTTTCAATGACAGTGATTTATTTGAAACTTAGATTGCAGGGCACCGAAAAAAATGCTGCAAAACTGAACACCAATAATTTCGTTTTGTGATTTGGATTGCAAGATTCTTTATAGAAGTTAGTGTGTTGAAGTGTATTCTGTTGTGTCTGGGGAGAGTCATTTTCTTTTCGTGCTTTATAATTTAACACACTCACCGGTAAAATTTCCACTTATTTCTTATTTTTATTTTCCTAAAATTTTCGATGCGTCTTGCAACCTTTTCAAAAGCCTTATTTTATAGTCAAGACTATTGAAAAGGTTGCAAGACGCAACGAAAATTTTAGGAAAATAAAAATAAGAAATAAGTGGAAATTTTACCGGTGAGTGTGTTAAATTATAAGGCACGAAAAGAAAATGGCTCTCCCCAGACACAACCGAACACTAATTATTCTGCCAAATCACCGCTAAAATAGTGTATCACTCCAGAACATTATTTTAATGAGTTAAAATCCCTCCAAATTCAAATTTGCTCTGCATCCTTTTGCGGCTGATAAAACTAAAGGACCACGGAAGTACTGGTGCTAATGCTATCAACTAACCTCCGACCTCCATATTACTGTCCTTGTGTATACATTATAATCCAGTAAATTCGGCAAGCTGGCACAATGGCTAGGGCGCCGTACTCAGGTGGATATAATCGAGAAGCTTCCCAACTACAGAAATTAAGGTCTTCTGCTCTTTAGAAAGGGTTAGTGTTAATATTATTACTTTAAACGGCATAGCCATTATTATTATTTTAAACAGCATAGTCATGGCACGTCATAAAGTGTTCCTTAATCGCTAAAGAGGAAGGAGAAAAAAACATTCACAA
>NC_043012.1:58693133-58750633 GCF_006345805.1 Octopus sinensis | reverse complement strand
CACAGAAACGCACACATACAAACGTACACAGACATGCTCACAGATGCAGACAGAAAAAAACATAGACACACATGCACAGACACAGACAGAAACACGTACAGACACAGGAGCAAGCAGATATACACACAGAGTAAACATCACCATAGCTACAGCCACTAATATAATTTTTTCAGAAGTGCACTAAGAAACTATAGTAATTTGGAAATTGACTTTAGAATTTTGAATGCAATCATGGGAAAGAAAACCTCGATTGAGTGATGTATTATGTCTGAAGAAAAACGTAAAATCAACCAATATAAAATGTCTGAAAGCTAGTAACTCAAGTAATTTGAAGTATATCTTGGATGTTATCTAAACTGATGCGAAACTGGCATCAAATTTAATTTTTAAAAAATCTCAAAGTAGTTTCCTTCAACATTTTTAACAATTTCAGGTTATTACAATGATATGTGATTACACTTTACGACAGTGTAGAAAGCTTCTTCAGAACACGTCTGAATATTAGAATAAGTAGAAGATTGAAATAGCTTTTTAGACTCCTGTTAGCCTTGTTAGACTCCTGTTAGCGTGTGTGGTTAACCGATAAGAGAGAGGGTATAGAAGCCTTGCAAGTAAGCTCAGCCAGTCCCACGGCTGGATTTTGCCAATGCGCTAGTGTGGAAATGAAGACACTACGTCCAGGAATTCAGTTCGTATTTAGACAGAGTACAGATTAAGTCAGAGACGTGAAATAACATAGGAATATAGGATGAAAATGTAATTCTGGGTGATTATTGACAATTTAACTGACCATATCCCTATTAAATGCAGAGCTTAAGGCATTTAGCTCTATTATCGTTGGGTTCAGATGGGGAGAACCTTGGCTTCTTCTTTAATGCCAAACAGATATTTCCACGACAACCATCACCTTTTCGCAGGACTTCGACACAATGTAGCTCACAAATAGATCTTCTGAGTGTCTCTGACTAATTTCAATGAATAGAAAATTTTTCATAGAATCCTCCAAAGCTAAATGGCAGCTGTTTTCAATGGAAGATGTTCCATGTACGTTTCACAAGTGAGATCTCTTCATCGTGCAATACTTTTTGCTGTGCTCAGACAAAATCCGTTGGAATTATTTTTAGTCACGTGCTTCCTCCATGTGGTACCTCTCCAGCAACATTAGTGGAATATGGAGTTATGGACGAAGCATCCTGTTCAAAATGGGGCACATAAGAGTCAAATGGGCATATATATTGATGACATCATTATAACGGTAACACAGAACACATAATTCACATTGGATGCGACGAGCATTGTGAATAACCAGTTAAAGTAACTGCAATGTAGAAACAGAGCCCCATTTCATGCGGTTAGGAACTTTTGCCAAGGTTCACCTTCCAATCACATAATTTTCCTTACTCGCTATCTTAACCACAAACTGCAAGTCCACGCGTTAGTACCTGCCCCAGGTCTTAGCATCGTACCAGTCAGTCCCATCTCTTCACCTTGTACCCTCCCCGTTCATTTAGTCTCATTTTTTCAGCTCTTACTCGATCTCTGGAGCACTCAATCGTGCGATACATCCACTGCTTCCAATTCTATTCACTTCAACTGTTACATCCCATAACTTCTGTAAACGCCTCCCTATCGAAATCTAGGTGAACAATAAACATACAACTTCACCCTTGCCACATACAGCAAACATTATAATCATTTGCCTTCTCTTACAGTAGAACCATCACAATCCTAGGCGAATCGAATCTATCTCTAATTTTCATAGATGGCATCACCTACACCCCACTGGCCAAAATATCAGCCATTATTTTAAATTTTATCTTTATTGTTTACTGTACTAGAGGTAAAATTGCTCAGGTGTTGACAGAGTGTTTTAGGAGGAAATTTAACGTACGTCGGAAAGCAACAACTCCAGATTACTTAGATTTGTTGCCCACAAGTTCAATTCTTCTTATCACATTCATGTGTATATCAGCCAGTGAGAGATTACGCAACATGGGGCATTTTCGAATCTTGTTTTTCAATAACGGATAATCTTCGATTATAATACGGCTTCCCTATCGGTGTGAATAATTATAACCAGACGCAAACACACACACACACACACACGCGCACACACACACACACACACACACACACACACACACACACACATTGATCACGCCTGCAAGTGAATTTTACTCTGCAACCTCGTCTCTACCCATACATTTGAACAGATTCGCCGTCCATTCACCATCCAGCATCCGCCTGTAAATGGATGCTATAATGTGATGTTCATAATACTCATTCGATATAATGCATTCCTTAAACCACGAGATATTCACCCCCTTCTCACTGTTACACAAACGCAAACTCACAGACAGACACGCAAGAAGCGTCCTTGACGAATTGTTCCACACGAGAGCATACATGTACACATGTATACATCATATCATCCACGTTGTCAATCTCACAATACTCACACACTCTTCTGGAGAAATCTCCTATACACGCAAATTCCCCTTCTTTGAAACCTTTTTCACAGCCAAGTAAAAAATATCACACTTCACTTACATGAACCATTCTGTCTCTTTACAGAAACACAAACAAACATTCTGTTATAATGATGTTCACGAATTCGACTCCCTCTTCGCTGAAAAATGTAAAGAAACTTCATTCGCACTTGACTTCTCTTCATTAAAGCATATCACACTTGCTCTGCTTAGTTTCATTAGCGGGTGCTCAGTATTTTAAAATCAAAAATAGCATCTTTGAACTCACTTCTTGCTTCACGTATTGTGTCTCTGACCCAATATCGTATTGTTTTTTCTATCAAATATTTGCTTTCTTTACTTACTCCGTCGATCTTGACAACGGCTAAATATCCGAAACGTTGAACATTTCTCCTTTCATTTCTTCTTCAGTATAATTGCGTAGGTTTCATATTCATGGTCTTTGGTTGCTTTCATGTTATTGTTTACTTTTTGGTTTTGCTTTGTTCGTCTCTTGCATATAAGTCGACTATAATTGCTATTACAAAACGAATAATGAATGCAGCCGTTTTCCATCGCGACTAGATTCAGAGAAATTAGTACTTAAGATTCTCGTATAAAATTTTGGGGAGATCAACGTCTAATCCCGACCTCGTTGTTCGGCGGGTGAAGGATCGCTAGGTGATTCTGCACTGCAATGCTTTCCTTTTTGAACCTATCACATTTGAAACAGCCAGAATTTTGGGAGCTCGAACCACCTTCCAACTTAACCTGGTACGGATAGGGAATACCACAAGAGTGAATCTCTACGAGATTGTACGTCTTTCAATGCATCTCCTTCAATATTGTCCGTGGTAACACATTCACCATTTATCTAACGATATTAAGAATGACTTGCATGATCCGCTGAAATATATTTCCCAGGAAATTTGTCAGAGTTTGAATAATTACCATTTGTTTACTTCAAGAATTCTATCATTCCGTTTAAGTTTGTATCAAAAACAAAAGACAGGAAGCAAAAAGAAGAAACGAAAAACCCACGAAACTGCTTATTAAAAATCTGATAACAACATTATATCGCTTACACAGAAGCTGTGACAGGAATCCTGATAGATGGTAATGATTTGATTCTTTGCTGACTTAAACTACTTTCATGAGAATATTTCGGTATTAGACTAAACCAGCGTAAGAACAAGCTCGTTAAAATCCGAAGAGTGATTTGTCTTATGGAAAACAATGACTGCAAGCAAAGCTGATCTTAATAAGATGACGGGAATAATATTTGAGTGGCGTGTTTTTAGTAAGTTTTAATAGGTTTTTAAAAGAAACTCATATAAATGAGTTGCTATCAGCGTCAATGTATTTAGTGTTGAAGAGAATGTGAAATGTAGTTGTATATTGTTTCGCAGCACGTTGAATACATTGGGATTGTATGTGACAACATAACTCAGTTGAGAAAATGGCGTCGGAGATTAAAAAGAATTTGGTTCGGATAAATTTAGCACGCAATTTGCGTTTAGCATGTTATTTAACAGATATGTTAACGAAAGGAAAGATGTTAATATCTTCCTTCGATGGATGTATTTATGGTTTTCGTGATGGTTGATCTGACGTGTTTGCGTGCTTTGAGGCAAATATCTTTCTTACTTGTTCATGTGTTTGCTTGTCCATATTTAGAAGACACTTATTTTCGGTAATTGCAGATATATAGTGGCTGGTAAATCAATTTACTTGTGTAAGTCCCGAGAGGGCAAGAGTGAGAGAGAGAGAGAGAGAGAGATGGAGAGAGAAAGAAAGAAAGAGAGAAGGTGAGAAGAGAAAACGAAAATAAAATAAAATAGAGTGAAAGAAACTAGCGGTGAAGGGAAAGGTGATATAAAGTAATGTAAATGAAGAAAGCATTTTAAAGTATGGAGATGGCTGAAGTTTGGTAAAAGATATATGGATCACTTTAGTTTCCGAAATAGAAGAATCTAAAACGGTAAGGGAATAGGACTGAAAAGAAACAAGGGAAATTAACTGGGTTTCATAGGAGCCCTTCAAGCTTTGACTTTGATTGGACATCATTTATCTCTCCTGAATGTAAGAAATTTCGAATGATGAAGTTTTATTTTTATATTATCGTCTTACTGGTCTCGGTCATTGGATGGCGGCCATGCTTTGGCATCGTACAAAGCAATATGAGGTATTCCCATTGGCTATAGTACTTATTTCCTCGTGATGCTATTTTTCCATCTCCTTTGATCCGCTAATATGTATGACTGTGTATGTATAAGAGTAAATATGTGTATTGATGTATGTATTTGCGTGAGTATGTGTGTGAGTGTATTTGTGTGTCAATGTGTGTCAATGTTTTTATGCGTGTTTGTGCGTATGTGCGTGTTTGTGTGAAAGTGTATGTGTTTGTGTATGTGAAACTCCAGTGTACTTACATTTTACCCGTATCAAATGCTTCTGGCCAATATTACGTCGAACTTAGAACAGAGTAGAAAACATTTGTCAATCAGCCTGCGTAGCAAACTGGTTAACAACAGAGCCGTCCTAACTGATCATATCTAATATAGATTAACAAGGAATAATAATATACTTGAATGTGAAAGGCGGCGTGGTTGCAGAATCGGTAACACGCTGGGAAAAACGATCATTAGCATTCGTCCGTCTTTGCATACTGACTTCCACGGTCGAACTTGGCATTCATTCTTTCAGAATCGATAAAATAAGTACTTGGTTGATAACAGGGTCGATGTAATCGACTTCTCCCCACCTTCGAATTGGTGGCCCTGTGCCAAAATGTGAAACCAATATCATTTAATGTAAATATCATCAATAATATCTTTTAGGCGCAGGAGCGGCTGTGTGGTAAGTAGCTTACTTTTCAACCACACGGTTTCGGGTTCAGACCCACTGCGAGGTACATGGGCATGTGTCTTCTACTATAGCCTCGGGTCGACCAAAGCCTTGAGTGGATTTGGTAGACGGAAACTGAAAGAAGCTCGCCTTATATATGTATATATATATCTATTTACGTGTGTGTATATGTTTGTGTGTCTGTGTTTGTCCTCTCAACATCGCATGACAACCGATGCTGGTGTGTTTACGTCCAATTAACTTAGCGCTTCGGCAAAAGAGACCGATATAATAAGTACTCGGCTTCCAAAGAATAAGTTCTGGGGTCGATTTGCTCGACTAAAAGGCGGTGCTCCAACATGGCCACAGCCAACTGAGTGAAACAAGAAAAAAGAGTAAAACAGTATACGAAACATGTGTAGTAATGATAGTACTAGCACTGCTTGTTACTCACACAAGAGTGGCGCTGATTCTGATTGACTTCTGCACGAAGACTGACAACGTTTGGTAGAATATTCAATGTTTGGTAGAATAACGAGAGGATTAATCAGAATACGCTCCACCGTTTTCATTGTAGTGTTTTATTAAACTAATGTAAATCATATTCAAAATGAAATCTTTTTCTCGTTGAATTTCTAAAAGCAAACCGATATCAACGTAAACATGTAAAGAAAGGAGAGAAAAAATAAAGTCTATGTAATTGAATGCTCACAGCCTTGCTTTCTTTTCTTCTCCATAATCCGAACTATTCTGATTAGTAGTCATAGAAAATTGTTACTGCTCTATCTCCGTACACGGGATACGAGATTTAGTTTGGATTAAAGAGTTAACAACGTATAACTTGGAATTATAAATAAAGTGGATGAAATCTGAAGCAATCAGTAAAATTAACATGGAAATGAAGAACTTCAGTTTAACACAGCAGAAACAGTTGGAATGACAATGTTTTTTTCTTCTTTTCGCGTTCTTTCCTTCTTATTATTAGTATATGTTTCTTTTATATTAGTATTATTTTTAAAACTTCATTTATTAATTGAATGTTTCTAACGTATATGCATACTTATTTAGTCTAAAGTGAGTGACAAGTGAAAGAGTCTCTTTTGACAGCAAATCTTAGCTATTTACGAAATGAATGCTATTTTCAGTAACACTTGGGAGCATTTACACTACGTATCATCTGAAATATAACTGAATGGATGCTTGTTTTTATTTTATTTTATTTTTTGCAACAACATGATTAAATTATCAATATTAAAGATAAAAATGAATAACCTTATTAATTGTTTCTTTGTCAAAATTGTAGGCCTCGATATACTAAAATGTAACAAAGTTTTCTTCTAATTGGAATTTACACTTTTGATGGTGTTCCTGTCGTTGTCGTCGTCGTCTTTGTTGTTGTTATTCGGCCTCAAGATATATTTGACTGCGTTAGCAGAGCCTATGATCAAAGGATTTTCAGCTGTAAATGTTTTTGATACAGGCGAGTAAATATAGGGCTACATTATCCAATGAGATTTTCGCTTTGTAATAAGATGGGGAGGGCCATGGGATTTCAGGGTGGACTTTTTTGTTGCTAGTTTTAGTAGGTGGCGTGGATCTTTTCGGTTTGAACGACAGCTTTTAAAAATAATTTCCACGTAACTAAACACTTCGTATACTGGTAGAATGTGTTTATAAAACATCTTTTTCCTTTGGCTTTATTGAGAAAATTCTATAGTTTGTAAGATATTTGTTGTTTTTTTCTTCAATTTCTGCAGTTTGAACCAATCAATGACGTCTATTGAGGTGAAAACATTCTGTGCCGTATGAATATGTCCCTCGTTTAAGAAACAGATTGGGTTTATTTACATTTCTGAAGACAAAAAAATACCATTTCCCCCACACCTAACCCTAACAAACCCTAACCCTAAAACAGATTGAAATGCAATAGATCGATACTAGGGTCATAATTATGCGTGATAATTTCATATGACACCGCTAGAAAAAACCGCCGTTCAATCCGAAAAGATCCGGTGGTGTTACCATGTATAGAATCCATCATTGGCTCATCAGTAGTGATCCGAAGTAGAAGCCTTTGTTGTAGTTCTTGTTTTGCCCTACGTTAACTTGATCCACCAGGTCTTCGGCCCAAATACATTTCTCACGTGGAAATCTCTTATATATGTATATATATATATATATATATATAGATACATAGACACACACCCACACACATATATATACATATCAACAAGCACGAAGGGTGTGTGAAAGTCTTGAGTCTAAAAAGAAAAGAAAGCATGGTACAAGACTTCAGGGCTCAAAGGCCATGAAGGCTCAAAACTTTTCATACACCCTTCGAATATGTATATATATATATATATATATATATATATATATATATAATATATATATATATATATATATATATATATACCGGAGTAAACACATAAATGTGAAACAAGGTGGAAAAAAGAGTACTCAAATATCAGTGGTAGAGTAATATGCTTTATTTAAAGCAGCAGAAAATTCAAATTTGAATTTTCTGCTGCTTTAAATAAAGTATATATATATATATATATC
Organism: Octopus sinensis; assembly: GCF_006345805.1. Lineage (NCBI taxonomy): Eukaryota > Metazoa > Mollusca > Cephalopoda > Octopoda > Octopodidae > Octopus > Octopus sinensis. The sequence continues at coordinate 58,742,756 of NC_043012.1, read as the reverse complement.
AGTGGTTAGAGCGCCGAACTTACGACCGTGAGTTTGTGAGTTCGATTCCCGGACCGGGCTGCGTGTTGTGTTCTTGAGCAAGACACTTTATTTCATGTTGCTCCAGTTCACTCAGCTGTAGAAATGAGTTGTAACATCACTGGTGCCAAGCTGTAACGGCTCCTTTGCCTTTCTCTTGGATAACATCGGTGGTGTGGAAAGGGAAGGCTGGTATGCATGGGCGACTACTGGTCTTCTATAAACAAACTTGCCCGGACATGTACCTCGGAGGGTAACTTTCTAGGGGCAATCACATGGTCATTCGTGACCGAAGTGGGTCTCTCCAAACAGATCACTCACACACATACAAATATGTATGTATATACGAGGGGCGATGCAAACTGCCTGACTTTGGTGAAAGAAAATATAGGAGAATCACTTGATTATGCTTTTATCCAACATATTCCCCTCTTAGATTCTCGCACTTACTGCAGCCGACCTTCAGTTTCCCCTCGTATATGTATGTATACATTTAAACCTTTTTGTATGTATGTGTACATATATATCGGTAGATGTATATATATATATATATATATTTATATATATATTTCTTTACTACCCACAAGGGGCTAAACACAGAGGGGACAAACAAGGACAGACAAAGGGATTAAGTCGACTACATCGACCCCAGTGCGTAACTGGTACTTAATTTATCGACCCCGAAAGGATGAAAGGCAAAGTCGACCTCGGCGGAATTTGAACTCGGAACGTAACGACAGACGAAATACGGCTACGAATCTCGCCCGGCGTGCTAACGTTTCTACCAGCTCGCCGCCTCTACCAGCTCGCCGCTATATATATATAGGTGCAGACGTGGCTCTGTTGTAAAAAAGCATGTTCTTCAAGCACATAATTCCGGCTTCAGTCCCTGTGTTTGGCACCTTGGGCAAGTGTTTTCTACTATAAACTTGGTCCGAACAAAGTCTTATGAGTGGAATTGGTAGATGGAAACTGAAAGAAACCCGTTGTATACACACACACTCACACGCACGCACACACACACACACACACACACTCACACACACACACACACACACACACACACACACACACACACACACACACACACACACACACACACACACACACACACACACATATATATATATATATATTGATAAAATGGTAAGGCAATAAAAGAATGAAAGAGACCTCGATATTATGTAAATACTGGAATTTATCTGGAAATGTAATGTAATATGTGACAATTATTCGATAGTAATGATAAAAATCCGAGTTTCGGATGCCGGGGTGGAAATCCATCCCACCATCTCTAAACAGTTATCCGGCTACCGGAAAAGGGCATTTTTTCCGATGTCTCTTTCTCTCTCTCTCTCTCTCTCTCTCTCTCTATATATATATATATATATATTATAATATATATATATATATATATATATTTATATATATATATATATATATTTATATATATATATATATATATATATATATATATATATGTGTGTCTGTGTGTGTGTGTGTGTGTGTATATAAATATAAATGTATGTGTCTTTGTGTGTGCGAGTACTGATCTATACATATAGAAACAGCTTTGACTTCTCATATTCGCTTCTTGAACTTATTAGTTTCTTTCTAACTGCATTTAACATTTTATTCAAGAACCAACGTCAATAATTTGTGGTATTTAACAAACGTCCTGTTCCATACGTGTAGTTCTGGTATAGTCTATCCAGATACACTTTGGGTGGTGCATTCGGATGCACTGAGTAATTTTCTCGTTTTCCTATCTTGTTTCATCAACTCATTTAACTTCTAATTCATTATGATAAACTTTAAATGTACAACTGAGAAACATAGATTGTTTACAGATATTTATTTACATCACGTTCTGTTATACATTTTCTTTTTTTGCTTTTGTTTTTCTTCTTTTTGCTTCAGTTTTGTGTTGTACATTCTCACTTTCATCTTCGTCTCTGTACATTTTGGGGGTAACTTGGATCTAATTCTCACATTTCAATATGTCTAAATGTAACTTAATGTTTTCAGTTTCAATGTGTTTATCTCTTAGGATAGTATTGATACATTTGTCGCAATCCATAATTATTTACATCTCACAGCTGAACTTATATGAAATTTTAATATGTTCCCCAGATGCGATATATCATTAGTTTTATATGATTTGAAATTTATCCACGGCTTCTGTATTTATTGATGGTTTCCGTTGGAAGATGTTGTCATGGTGCCAGGACTAAATAGAATTGCAGGCAGGGTAATGTGTCTCCATGAAAATTCCTCTTCTTGTGGGGATAATGCTTGTGTTCTCTTTAATCTCGCCTTGCCGTAATATTGTCGTTTTCCATTTCAACAAGACATGGTTGATACATTCTCTTAGCACTGGGGCCGATATATTTGTATATAGCGTATCAGATATCAGTGATATTACTTATCATATGATGTTCGTAATGAATTTGTTCACAGACTGCTGTTGTGCAGGACCAGAAAGCCATCTGATCTTCCCTTCACGACCATAAATCCCTCACCGACCCCCCATTCTGATACTCTCTTCACAAACATACGATAATTTTTAACACTCCCTTTTCTGGTTTTCGCTTCCAAACCATGTATCCATCTCCAGCACCCCTTTCTGGTCCTTTCCTCACAACTGCAAATTCATCACCAATACCCCTTTTTCGTCCCCTTCTTCGCAACCATGAATCCATCTCTGGCACGAGTCTCCGCTCATCTGCTTTCCGGACGAGTAGCCAAACTATTGGCAACCATAGACGTCAGGAGTTTGTGCAATGTTGATAAACGCCTATTGATTTATGTCTAGTTGGGTTTCTTTTTTCTCTCGGATCTGGGATGTGTATAAGATAACATTGTTTTTCTCTCTATTAACCAGTCAGATGTTGATTCCAATCTATTCAATAATTCATTGAGTGTTGTTTCTACAGCTTCACGTAAACTGTTTAAGTATTTTAGCCAGAAACTGTAAACTTTATCAAGTCCACAATCTTTCCAGCTATTGGAAGTTTTTATTGAATTATTAAAATTCCCGATAGTTAAGGTGGACCATACCTAACATTATTTTTCTCTCTTGCTTTCATGAACCGTTTCACCCATTCCGATCTCTGATTGGTACTGTATGTTTTTCCTTCTATATATTTTAAGTACATATTCGGACTCCTATTGATATTACTGTGTCAGTCATATATGTGTTATTAATCTATTAATTTCAACAAAATTTTCAAGCATTTATTTTAAATAATTCATGAAATAAGTGCTCGCGTATTCCATACATTTTATGCAGCATAACATTGGGGGAAATGAGATAACTGTTCTATATAACCAGTGTTGTCCTTTATATTCTATTATAGTTTTCTTTCTGAATATGAAAATATGTAAATATTTAGTTGGTTGTTCGGTTGCTTAGTTCGTTTCTTCTTCTTCATCTGATACACCTCACTTTCTATTTCACTGAATAACGAAAGGTTTTTCCATATTCTGTATAATACATATTTCTTCCCACTGTTTCATATTTTTATGCTTGACTAATGATCGAATTTTAGGATCGAATCCAATATCCTTCAATAACTCACATGGATACTGAATAAATTAGGTCATTTATTCTATTGATGTTCGGATTTGTTTCTGTGGAAAGAAATTTCTTGGAGGCCTTTGCTTGAAATCTAGTTATTATTTCCACAAGATATTTGTTTATTCGTAGCCTGGGGAGGTGTATCTTGTTGATCCATATTTATTGATTTTCTTATCGATATTTCATCTTATATTTTCTTTGCTGTTTCTGATAGATTGTCTTCCTTGTGAACTGTGATTAATCAGTTATGATGTGTTTAGATTCGCTTTATTGTTATGTGCAAGGTCGAGAGCATATTTTTTTGCTGTGGCTGGCTGCCTGGCTGGCTGGCTGGATAGGTGGATGGATGGGTGGATGGATGATTGGGTGTCTGGCTGGCAGGCTGGTTGTTTGCTTAGAAGCTGCCACAAGGGAATTTTAACCACAACGATGACGGTGACGACGACGACGATAAGAACCACCACTGCCACCACAAGCACCACCACCACCACTGCCACCACCACCACCACTATCACCACCACCACCAGCAACAACAACAACACCATCACCGTCATCTCCATAATGATCATCCCACACTTCACCAACACAACCTCAACTACTGCCATCGCCATCATCTCGAGCAACACCACCATCATAAGAACAGCACAACTACCATCATCATCATCATCATCATCTTCCTTAGCATCATGAGTATCATCATCATCACCATCATCATCATCATCATCATCATCATCATCATCATCATAGTGCGCGTGTGTGTGTGTGTGTTTGCATGTATGTATGCATATATATATGTATGCATATATATATATATATATATGTGTGTGTGTGTATGTGTGTGTGTGTGTGCCGAGGCGCAATGGCCGAGTGGTTAGGGCGGCGGAATCGCCGTCGTAGGGATGGCGGCTTCGATTCCCAGACCGGGCGTTGTGAGAGTGTATTGATCGAAAACACCTAAAGCTCCACGAGGTTCCGGCAGGGGGTGCTGGCGATCCCTGCCGTATTCTTTCGCCACAACTTTCTCTCACTCTTTCTTCTGTTGGCCTGTTCGCTTAGCCAGCTGGGTGGCGTCATTTGAAGGCTAAAACAATGCGACGTGCATTGTGACCAGCGATGTGCAGCAACATCAGATAGCCTGGGCGGTCACGGTGATCATGGTGATATATATATATATATATATATATATATATATAATATATATAATAGTTATCGCCATATATATATTATATATATATATATATATATATATATATATATATAATAGTTATCGCCATATATATATATATATATATATATATATATATATATATATATATTAATAGTTATCGCCATACTAATATGGCATTCTTATAAAAATAAGAAAAAAGCTGTCCGCTTATTAGCTCCATGAGGCCATCGCCTTAAGTTAGCTATTTGATACACAAACTGTATCCATATAACCTTCGAACAAGGGAGGTCAGTCGCTCCACACTACTGACCGGCAGCTACAGACGCGTTTCGGAGTATTGCCCCTTTTCAATGCAGCGTAGCCAGCCAGTAGGTGTCGCTTCCGACAATCTCTGTTCGATGGTTTTATTTACTCCGAAACGCGTCTGTAGCTGCCGGTCAAGTAGTGTGGAGCGACTGACCTCCCTTGTTCGAAGGTTATATGGATACAGTTTGTGTATCAAATAGCTAACTTAAGGCGATGGCCTCATGGAGCTAATAAGCGGACAGCTTTTTTCTTATTTTTATAAGAATGCCATATTAGTATGGCGATAACTATTATTTTCCGGGAACGCTGCCGCTGTTCTCTTTTAGAGAGACTTAGTTATTTTAATATTTCTATTATATATATATATATATATACGTATATATATGTGTATGTGTATATGTATATACATTTATGTATACCTGTGTATACACACTGACATACACACACAGATATACCTACAGACTTAAATGTATATATATATGTATATATGTATGTATTTATGTATGTATGTATATGTTATATAAGTATGAATGTCTGCATGTATGTATATGAGTGATTATATCGACGCTTGAACTGAGACATTACAAACTAACGTGCGCGGAAACAGACAGCCATATCAGATAAGGATATGGTGTTTTGGACCCCTTAACTCGTGAAGCAGCACTCGGAGTTAGAAGTATTCTTGTTGGACCGGGTGAACCTTGTACACTCTGCCGAGGCAATTATCAACTTTAGTCTCAGGGTGACCATCAACGATTCGGCCTGACTTGCTTCGCTGACATTCACACTTATTCCATGTGTAGTATGACGGGACTTGAGGATAAAGCAGATTTTCCACAAACAGGTTTACCTGGCAAAGTCTGAAGAAAGCCGTGAGTGTAGTATATTTTGGTTGCTCAATCAGTCAAGTAGCAGTGGAAGTAGTGAAGTACACACGCTAGTCGTTTTCAAGGTGCACTGCAAGTAATTCTGTAGTATAATGTAGACCAGGGTCTCCTCAAGGAAAATATGGCAATGAAGGGTTGGACATCCATCGGAAGCCGGAAAGTGACCTGCACCTGCTTATAGGACGTTTGAGTGTAACATGGCCCTCCACTAAGAACGCCTATTGCTCAATGTTACGCATTGGAACTTGCAAAAAGTATGGACCATGGGTTCTTTTGCTGTCTTTGTTCACAGTAAAAAGTGTATCGTTGTAATGGCTAAACGTTCGGCAACTGGTTTCTTAAAGATAGTATTACATTGAACTCTGGCAAAGAAAGGGTAAATGCTTCAGTTATTGGGTCAAAAATGTGTCAAAAGGGTAGCTAGAGGTGCAAAACGCGTTGGTACATGATCCTTTTTGTTCTCCTCCCCCACAAATAACACGTTAACGTGTAAAACGGATGAATTAAGGCGTGAACAAAAGTTCAGCAACACATGTGCGCATACGGTCATTTTATGTGTATGCCCCCGATCGTGCATGGAAGTTACGGGGGTGATTTCTTCGCCATGACCTAGTTCAGACTTTATGGAGTAGGTGTGTAAAATTTGAGGTCAATCGGACATTGAATGTGGATTTCTATAAAAAAAAAAACATAAATGTCTACATACACACACCGATACACTGACATACTGACACGCAGACACACACACAAACTCAATTTTATATATATATATATATATATATATATATATATATATATATATATATATATATATATATATATATGTCTGTGTGCGCCTGTGATATATATATATATATAACGAAAAAGTTATACACAATTTATGAATGGATGATGAGTAAAGCACCGGCACAGTTTACGTTATCTGTTGTTTTAAGACAATCTTACTTGGAAATGAGTGCATGGCTTTCAATCAAATAATAATATAAGTAATATGTATACATATGTTTATATATGCATATATATATATATATTCATATATATATATATATATATATATATATATATATACATATATAAATATATATATATATATATAGATATACATACATACATATATATATACATATATATATACACACATATATATATATACATATATATATATATATATATATATATATATATATATACACGCATACATACACACACACACATGCAAATATGGGTACAGGTCGTACGCAACAGTAGACAACATGAAATACAAAAACAAATGAGTTCAATATGCAAACAACGAGAGAAACAAGTGGAAAACAGGACAAGTAAAACAAAGAACGACCATTCGTTAGATGTGGTTGTCTATCTTCGCCTCATTTCAAGCAATGAACGACAATACGGGTCTTCGATGACAGTTGCTCAAATAAGTACCAAAATAAAATTTTGGATTTATGGAAGATCATATATATATATATGCGTGTGTTACTGTGTCTGTGTGCGTATTTATTAATATATGCGTATAGGTTCGCTATTCGATGGAGTTATACGCGTTTGGATGAGTTACTTGCATCAATATTTTGCAAGATTTCCTGTGCATTTTCTTTATGCATATTGATTCGCTCCCTAAGCTATACCATAGAAGAGATTGTGAGGTCTCTTTGCTTCACTTTTGCCAATCCTTCAACAATATCCCTGGGAAATCCTCCAAGATCACGTACGATCGGGACGAATATCTTAGAATATGTTAAGGTTTTCAGTTTTGGCTCTTGTATTCAATGGAAGTAATTAAATGGAAAGAACTTGGGAATTAGCGAGATATGATGCATATGTGCTGTGTAGGACTGTGACAATGGGAAATTATGATATATGTAAATGTGTAAGTAGATCTTATGAGCGAGTATGCATGTATGTATATGTATATCAATCTATCTCTCTATCTATCTATCTATCTATCTATCGATCTATCTATCTATCTATCTATCTATCTATCTATCTATCTATCTATCTATCTATCTATCTATCTATCTATTTTTCTATCTATCTATCTATCTATCTATCTATCTATCTATCTATCTATCTATCTATCTATATATATATATATATATCTATATATATATATATATTATATATATATATATATATATATCTGTCTGTGTGTCTGTCTGTCTATCTATAGTATATATTTATGCATATGTATATGTTTTCACACACAGACACACACATGTAAATCTACCTATGAATATCTACCTCTTTATCTTTCTGTTTCTGTCTGTTTATATATCTCTCTCTCCCCCTATCACACACTCTCATTTTCTTTATGTGTGTGTATATATATATATATATAATATATATATATATATATATATATATATATATTATATATATATATATATATCTGTCTGTGTGTCTGTCTGTCTATCTATAGTATATATTTATGCATATGTATATGTTTTCACACACAGACACACACATGTAAATCTACCTATGAATATCTACCTCTTTATCTTTCTGTTTCTGTCTGTTTATATATCTCTCTCTCCCCCTATCACACACTCTCATTTTCTTTATGTGTGTGTATATATATATATATGTATATATATATATATATATATGTGTGTGTATATGTATATATATATATATATATGTAAATATATAAATGTTCTACAAAATAGAAACGCATATATATATATTTATATATATATATATATATATATATATATATATATATATATATATATATATATATATATATATATATATATATATATATATATAATGTCCCTATATATATATATATATATGTATATATATATTTATATATAATATCCCTATATATATATAGACAAACACATAAATATGCTACAATATACAGCTGTTATCATGCCGTGTTTTGCAGAAAAGAAAACGAAAAAAAAAAACTAGAAATATAATAAATTTTGTTTTAGTTTTATCTCGAAGCATTATTATTGAAATATCAGTAAAGAATTGCGAAAAACCGTCACAATGGCGAAGAAATTGAATTTTTTTGTTTTTGTACTTTGGGTGTTTTGTGTTTTACGAGTAGGGCTTATTAAAGCTGAAGTACTAAATATATTTTATTTTTCTACCTCTTAAGTATTGTGACGGTTTCCGTCTTTCTTTAGTGAACATTTGAATGATGATCATCATAATAATGATGATGATGATAATAATAATAATAATAATAATAATAATAATAATAATAACAGTGATGATGATGATGATGATGATATAAATAATAATGAATATGATGATGATGATGATAATGATGACGATCATGATCAAGATGATGATACTATTCAAGATGATGATATATATGTATATTTATGTATTTACAGATGATATGTCTGTGTGCGTATGTCTGTCTGTATGTATATGTATAAAGATACATATATATATATATATATGTGTGTATGTATATATGCATATATATACATATAGATATATGGATATATATAAATAAATATATGCATATGTGTGTTTATATACATATATATATATCCATAAATACACATGTATATAACTATATATATATATAAATATAAATATATATATATACATACATATAAGCCCATATATATATATATATATATATATATATATGTATATACATACATACGTAAATACACATGTGCATATATATCTGTACACATGTTTATATTTAAACACATATGCATGAATTTGTATATCATTGTGGACACGTATACATTCGTAAATATATATTCACGAAGATCAAATTACAATTTATACATACATATGCATGTATGAGTGTATGATATGTGAGTATGTACGTAAACGTATTGAATTCTGCGAGTTTTTGTTTGTATATATGCGTACAAAATCCTCTACGTTTGCGTGTAACACGCATGACTCGAACTTCACCTTATCTTTTATGCCAAGTGAAGCGTATCGTTATAATTGGTTTATAACAAGCGAGAAGCGATTCTGATATAATTCTTAGCAAATTTGTAAAAAATATTGAATTCGATTTTCCCATCACTTCTTTTAATTTTTACTTCAACATTTCCTGGCAGTGAGCGTAAGAAATAAATCTATAAAATAGTCTAAACCCAAAGTAGACAGTATAAAAATATTGGAAATTCATCTACAGAACATGATTAATATTCTCATTATTTTATTTTATATATTTATTTACTTGTTTTTGTACTATCTGGTTGTGTTGGTGATGGGGTTATGGTGGTTGAAGAAAAGGGCGAGTGACTCAATAAAATGATCTGCTTTTTATAGCTCTGTCTCCTTCCTTTCTTTTATAATTAAAATTATTCTGAGGTCTAATTTTCCTAAATTAACAACCAGTTACGCCTTGCCTTAGACGTTTTCTCTATTATAATTTTTCACCATATGTGTGAACTTTGTATCAAAATTAGTTAAATTATATATTTAATGCCGATATACTTATTTATTTTTTAATATTATTTTTCTCTCCAGAATTTCAGATGAAATAATGTTGGTAAAATAAAAAGAATAATTTAATCTACAGAATGTTGAGTAATCTCTTGGTTTACTCAACGTGAAATAACTATCTACAGTAAAATGCATTCAAATTAGTTTTTCGATGCTTTAGTAGAGTAAACGGTACGATACTACTACGAAAAAAAAAATATCACAGCTATTTGAAAATTGCATGGATGAGAGAAATAATTGAGAAATTGGGAAATTAAATAGAGTTGAATAATTTTAAAATGATGTGAAATGAGAAAGTGTAAAAGATTATAGCAAAATCTCTCCAAAATGGCGTTTATAAAGGATTGATTGAATCAAAGGTTATTAAAAAATAAAGAGAAGTTATGCTCTACTTAGAGACTAATGCGCATCGCTATGCAGAAATATATGACCTTAATAAGTCACATGATCTTTACACTTTTCAAGCATTCTACACAGGGATGCTTGAAAGAAGAAAATCTGTTGGTCAGTCGTTTTATAGATCGGTTCATTTAAGATTTTTATGGAAAATTTAGCCAGACACATTTGATATCCTGGTAGTTAAGGTACGATTACGTACATGAGGTAGGTGGATTTACGATAATTGTTGTTGTACTTTCTTAAAAATCATTGAAACATTCACACCCACACAAAAAGAAAACTCTAACCGTCTCCTCTCCTTTAGCCGAAAGTAGCGGAATTACAATGTTTCCTGTATTTGTGCCAGAACACTTCTCCACCTCTCACTCCCTTTGTTTTTTTTTTCCTCTTGTAGGAATTAATATCAAAATGATAAATTTTAGCTTCAGAGATTCAATCTCACTAGTTTGTGCGTAGCTTATAAAGGCTCTGAAACTAACATAGAAGTACAGATGTATCAGATACCATAAAGTATAAATTCTTGATTTATTAAAAATTATTTCCGCCTACAGATAATCCATCCTGATTATCCAATGGCGTTAACACCCGATCGCCAACGTTAATATGATATTAATTAACAAGAAAAAGCTTATGCTCTCTAGATGGGCGGTGGCTACTGTGTTATAAAACACAGGTTTCTGCCTCAAATGACCTCATGGACACGACAATTGTCCAATTTTATTTTCACTAGCGAAGGGTATGAGACTTATGCCAATGAACATATAACATTTATGGCCTAGTTAATTTGCAGAATTTAATCAAAAGTGAGTCAGTGGGAACTGTTTTCTCCGACTAGTATATATGTTTGTTTTCAATTGCCATAAGATATTCCAGATGTTTTAAACAAAACCCATGATAGGATGCAATGTATTGGCTGGAATCGTTATCTTACGTTCTGAAACAATCACAAACATTGTCACCTGATGCAGAAAGTACACAAATGGGGACTAGATATAACTACTTGCGTGAACCAATAGGTCGCAGATTAAACCATATTTCGAGATAATATTTTTATTCAAGCACATTCGAGTCACACAGAATTTGTCATAAAAATGTAATTATTACCATACAGTTTGAATCTGGGCTCTCCACCTGAATGTGTACAAATTTTGATTATATACTCGATATCAATTCTGTGGTTCCCTTAATCTCATTGTGATCTTTATATTTTAGATTCTTCAAAGGTCTAATGTATTTTTTATTCTCTTACGATGGTGGTGTGTATTTGGCTTAGCGGTTCAGCAAAAGAAAACCAATAGAATGGGCACTAAGCATACAAAAATCAGTTCCCGGGTCGGTTTCTTCGACTAAAAATACCCTTCAATAGAGTGCTCCAGCATGGCTGCAGTCAAGTGACTGAAACGCGTAAAAGAATAAAAAAATATATTGGACCTTTGAAGAGCCGGTTGTCAGGCGACGAGGGAGGGGGACAGGCGCAGACACAAGGACACACATACATACATACATACACACATATATATGTGTGTGTGTGTATACGACGGGTATCTTTCAGTTTACGTCTACGAGATCCACTCACAATCTTTGGTCGGCCTGAGGCTTTAGCAAAAGACACTTGACCAAATTGCCACGCAACGGGACTGAACCCGGAACCATATGGTTGGAAAGTGAGCTTCTTACCACGGAGCCACGACTACGCTTATGTGAAATAATTTTTTATTTTCTGTCAAACCAAAATTTGGATTCAAGCAACCAACACTATATATTTACACTACATCATAACATGTTGCCATTAGATCTGGCATAAGCACGAAAGAGGAGGCCTCTACATTTTAAATTATATATTCTAATGTCACCCAAAATTAACGATTGTTTTTAGATAGAAAAATATATCTTAAGTATTTTAAGTTCAATTATCATCTAAGACAACTTCTCTATCCCACCTTTTACTGTAATGCAGATTCAGTTCGATCGAATATTCAAGATGCCTTGCAAAATTTATCTTCGTACCTCATCAAAATAAATCAATATAAAGGAGAATTATTTTGACGTTATTTCTCATAGAAATGACACTAAACTCATACAGGGATATATGAATCTATACTTACTCAGCTTGCTTATCGAGAACGAAAGAAGCAAGAACAATTCATAGCGTTGTAAATATGAGCCATTTAAAAAGAAATCAATTGAAGTAAATAAGAAGGCAAATGTCTAAAGTGAAATACTTATAGAATTCCTTATGCCATTCCTTTTATTATTCAATCCTCATTCAATAACTAGCTTTATATGTCTTATATTTTTAAGTGAATAACGTTAAAGATTAAGCAATGACTAAAAGCTTCATTGTTATAAAAATATCTTCGCTTGCTTATCGGCTTCTTTCGCTTGACTTTCGTTCGAATATTCTGTTAATTCCCTCATCTTCAACTATAATATAGAGATATATCTTCTTACAGCTGTATGCCTTCTCAATTCGAGTTTATATTATATTTGATTTCGGCTTAAATACTTTGTGAAGGATCGTTCTGACACCAGAAATAAATTCAATTCTGCTTTAGAATTGGGAATTTTCCGCAAAACATCTCGGATCCGTTTTTTCCTTCTTTGGCAATCCCCGTGCGCTTAATAAAATTGCAGTATTAACGCTGAAAGCTAAAAGAAACAAAAACGTCTTTTACAACTGAATGTGAAATCTATATCTTTTTCAAAACTATTTCAAAACTGTATACATTTCGTCATGTATGTCTCTAGAGATTCTGTTCTCAAATTGTTTTATTTGGTGACACTAAAAGTCCTCAAGTTTTACGCTAGGAAATTCCTTTTCTTTGTTATTTTTCCGTTGAAGAAGCATATTTTAAATCTCAAAAGTAAAGGATAATCAATTTTAAGGCAGTTCCCTTCTTCTGCAAGCTGTCATTTTAAACAATGCAGCCATTAGATAAAACAGGATGAAGTTTTCGTTGCTAAAAATATAGACGTAAAATAACACACAGCGTTTATCTGCTCTAATAAACTATTTGCTTCAGGCAGTTCTATCTGATATTTATATCCAATAGGATTGTAATGTAGCGTTTCAATTTCTGCTAATGGTAGTAACAAAACTTTAAAAACATGGTAGCTGAAACACAAAACATTATTATTCGTTTTGTTTTTATATTTTACATTGGAAATGAATTGTATATTAATCCAAAATCAGTTTCAAATTAATTTCAATTGAGATGATCCCGAAATGGGATTTATCAAATTATTTATATTTTAGTAATTTCAGCAGGTTTTTCTTGTTTGTTTGTTTTATTTTTTTAAGCCTTAATGCAGATATATATGAAAATTGTCAAAAGATATTAGAAGAAAATGTTTGAATATATTTCAATGTCAAAACTAGAGAAATATATAATTTCAAGTTATACATGAAGAATTGTAGAAGCTAACTAGTCATATTTTTTAAAAAGTATTTTAATAAAATTTGTTACAAAAAATATGCTGCAGTAAAATGATTTATTCTTTCTTCCTAAGAAATGCATAAATTAGTCGAACAGATGCTTGACAAAATATTTTCATGTTCAGATGCTGTATTTCTGGTAAAATTCTCAAAGAATTTAAGCATATCTTTACAAATAACACCTAGTGCGATCGTAAAACAAATAAAATTACATAAACCTCTCCTCCTATTTCCTTTCCTAGCTTCCTCCCTGTCTCCTCCTTTCTCTCCTTCTCACCTTTCTCGGAATCGACCATTTTTTTTCTTTCTCTTGTCTTCCTTTCCCCGTGTCAATGTTTATTTTCTCCTTTCGTTACTGAAATGTGGATCTATTCGCCACCTCCGTTTAACATTGCTTCTTCATCACAACCAGCTGAGCTTAGACCCCAAAGAATCGTGCCTTTTCTTTCTTTTTCCTTCTTTTTTTCTTCTCTTAACTTCTTTTACTGTCTTTACCAAAAGCTGGAAGGCAGTGGTGCTCATGACATTTTAGGGTCTTTGAGAATAGTGTGAGACGGATAGAAGGAGTTCTCTTTACACTCGAGACCAAACGTGGATGCTTGCAATGCAGTAGTTTCATTTAGAGGACAACCAAGCGCCAGATCTCTGTGTTAAAACATGCAATATATTGATTAAATCTACCAACCTAACAGAGATATAATAGAGATTATCCGATAAAATTCCACAGGAATTTCAACAACTCAACTAATACAGATAAAATGCACATGCTCAAAAGTATATTAAATGTCACTTGCAGACGGTGCTGCATCGTACGCTCGAATTCCTAATTATATCATTGTGAAGTGAGGATTTTAACTACACGTCTAGTCTACAACACAAACAAATAAGGGGTTAGGAATAACTATTAGATGATCAACCAAGTCAGTGATTACGTGTTATTTCGAGATGATTTTGCATGCAATCACCTTCGAATCATCTGGATTTCCTTATAAGAATATAAGTTGTTTTCTATATATATATATAGGAGTGGCTGTGTGGTAAGTAGCTTGGTTACGAACCACATGGTTCTGAGTTCAGTCCCACTTCATAGCACTTTGGGCAAGTGTCTTTTACTATAGCCTCGAGCCGACCAAAGCCTTGTGAGTGGATTTGGTAGACGCAAATTGAAAGAAGCTCATCGTATATATGTATATATATATATATATATATATATGTTTGTGTGTCTTTATTTGTCACCCCCAGCATCGTTTGACAACCGATGCTGGTGTGTTTATGTCCCCGTAAACTAGCGGTTCGGCAAAAGAGACCGAGAGAATAAGTACTAGGCTTACGAAGAATAAGTCCTGGTCGATTTGCTCGACTAAACGCGGTGCTCCAGCATGGCAACCATCACATAACTGAAACAAGTAAATATGTATATATATATATATAAATATTATAGCTTTGTGTATGGCCCATTTATAAAAAAAAAACATTCCCTTAATTGCTGAGTGTTCGAATCGAAAGTGCAATCTGAAATGTATTGGAAGGTTGTGATAACGAGAAGTGTTTTGATTGTTCACATATAACACAGTTCTGATAACTGACTAAAAAATCATAATCTCTTTCAGAAGCAATGGCGCATACCATAACTTTAATGACACATACTGTACATTTGATGGGTTAAACTGTAAATCAAACAACATTAATGTTATTGAACGCCCACTAAAGCAGTGATTTAGATTTAGCGTTGGCTGGATAAATGCCGAACCCCACGAGAAAAGTTTGAAATACTATACTGTGGCAACAAAAGAAGAAATAGGGGAATAAACAATGGGCTTTGGACTACAAAGAGAAAAGCAGAAACATAAGTAGCCATATATAAGGCGAAAAACAAAAACTGTAAAAGATATATATATACACGTAAATAAATAAAAAAGCAAAAACCCATCATACTAGAAGTCCCTGAAGGCAACGATGTGTTGGGCAAATGTCATTTTAAGAAGAGAAAGAGAGAGAGAAAGAGAGACAGGAAGAAAGGAAGGGAATGTAAGAGTGGTAATTCATAATGAATTGTTAGCTTACTATTCAAAATGGGAAAAATAAGCGTGATACTGCAATCGGAATTTGTAACCAGATTGACATATATTTGAGCGTATAGCAGCTACCATATGATCTAGTTCAAATGTAATATGAGGCAACGACTCTAGTTCTACGTTTACAGATTACTTGAGCCAAACAAGAAGCATTTATTTGGTTGCTCGATCTGCAAAATAGAACAGCCAAATCTTTCTCAAATTACAATCTAGCGTTTAAGATATGGAAGAAGACGTCTGTGTGCCCAGAATATTGTAGTTGAGTAGACACTTTATCTTAAAATAATATTGGGTTGTCACAGCATACAAACATTTTAACTAAAAGGCTGATGAATCAGGGCTGATCAGGAATTAACCAACAACGACTTTAGAAAGCTAAGAAAAGGAAATACAATATCATTCTACTTCTGATGACTCAAAATTTTTAATGAAAGACAACATCGTGGTAAATATCTCCCAAGTTATCCCGTACGTTTGGAGATAAAAGTAAGACACGTAGTGATTAAGAAATTAGGAATCGAAGCATTATCACAGAATAGATGCCTCATTAAACTTATCGTTGAACACGAGTGTCTAGTTACTTCAAAATCGTTACAAGTTGTCTGACTTAATATCTATACTTAGTAGAGCGATGTGAATGGCTGTATTTTAATAAGACAGGTTTTTATATAAGATCGCTCGCTTCTCCGCTCTTTGTTGTTTTTTTTTTAATAGTTAAGAGCTGTTTGTGGCAAAGCTTTAGAGAAATCTGCTTCTTTCTTCAGCGGCTTAAGAGGCGAATTCTCGCCGAAACATTTAGAAGTGCTGCATGTGGTTTCAGTGCAAATCCATATGTGACACCTTGTGCAAGTGTTTTCTGGTACCATTGGGTCAAATAACACCTTGTGAGTATTGCTAGACGGTTACTGCGTTATATGTAATCACACAGTCTATTACAGTTTATTTTTTTCAGTTCTTGATATGCGAGGATACGTACGAAGGGTGCTGAAAAATTCCTGGCTTTAAGGGTGTCGCGAAAAGTTTAGTTTAAGGCCCATCCTTCCGATTTCTTGTACAGGGCTTATAACAACTGAAGTGTGTGAATCGGAGAGGGGACACAATTAACTGATCCTTCTGTCTTTTGTTTTTACTCAAAGCCGGAAACTTTTCAGTATCCCCTGGAAGTCCAATCATCGTTATTATCGTTATTGTTCTTTTTATTACCACTCTTTCCTTCTTCTTCCTCCGCCTTCTTACTATCCTCATCCTCATTCTCTTTCTCCTTCTCCTCCTCTACCTCCTCCTCTGCCATCGTTTTCTTATTCCTCATCATTATCACCGTCAACACCTTAGTCTTCCTTTCCCCCTCCCTTACCCTCATCGTCATCATATTCCTCCTCCAGCAGCTTTTCGCCGTCGTTGTCGTCGTCTACCTCCTCCTCCGCCTCCTCCTTCTACCCATCCTTTCCCTATACATCATAAACAAACTCACCTTCTCTCTCTCTCCTCTGTTCCTTTTTCTTTCTCATCTTGCTGCCCCTTCTCATATTCCTCCCCTCCTCCTCCTACTCTTACTCTTCCTCCTCATTATCATTATCACTAACAGCAACAGCCGTATTACTGTCAATTAACCCTAACCCTTTACGGGACTGTTTCTTAAAACAAGGAGCCGTAGACGTTAGACCAGTCAGCGATCTTCTAATACATACGGGAGCAGACCATTGGTGTGAATGGCAAAAGTTTTGCTTAGCGGTATTTCGTCTGTCTTTACGTTCTATGTTCAAATTCCACCGAGGTCAGCTTTGCCATTTATCATTTAGGGATTGATAAATTAAGTACCAGTAACGTACTGGGTCGATCAAATCAACTGCTCCCTTCCCCAAAATTTCGGGCCTTGTACCTAGAGTAGAAAATATTTATAGTTGGTATGTGGAGATGGAGCGAGAATAGAAGGAGGTTATGACGACGACGAAGTGGATGACGATGAGAAGGAAGAGGAGGGGAGAGAAGGCGGTGAGAGGAATGGTGGTGGTAATAGTGAGGCCAATCTGGTATTGGTGGCTGTGGTGATGTCGACGATGATGTGGAAAATGATTCGGATGAAGATGGTAGTGGCAGTGTTAGTGTTGGGATGCTGGGGAAATGATGATGATGATGATGATACTGGTGGTAGTGGAGGCGGTTGTGAAGGTGGTAGTTCTGCTGACCATGATGGTGATTATGGCAGAGGAGTGACGGTGTTGATCGTAGTGGTGCTGATGTTGTGGCTGTGGTGATGGTGGAGGCGATGGTGATAGTTGAGCCGGTGGTGATGGTTGAGGCGATGGTGATGGTGGCGGTGGTGGTGATGGGGGTGCCGATGGTGATGGTTGAAGCGGTGGTGATGATGGAGGCGGTGGTGATGGTGGAGGCGGTGGTGATGGTTGAGGTGGTATTGATGGTGGAGGCGATTGTGATGGTTGAGGCGGTGGTGATAGCATTGGTAATTCTGGAAGTGTCCATGACTATCATGATGATGAGGATGATGATACTGATAGTGATGATGATGATGATGGTGGTACTGGTGGTGGTTTGGTGATGGTGGTGATGATAGTGATGATGTTGGTGATAGTGCGGACAGTCGTTGGGATGGCGTTGGCTTTAGTGGTGGTGTAGGTGGTGACTATGGTAGTGGTGGGTATGATGATGATGGTGACGATTATGATAGCGATGATGATATTACTGTTGCTAATAGTGACTGATGATGATCATGATGATAAGAACGGGATTGAAATAGATGATGATGATGATCATGATGATGATGATGATGATGGTGATGATGATGATGATGATGATGATGATGGTGATGATGATGGTGATGATGATGATGATGATGGCGACAATCAATACTATTATCATAAAAGCAAAGTCAAATACATGTTTTCAGTGTTATATTCTAACGACAGCTTTATATGTAAATTTGGTGAATATGTCAAGACGGGAGATAGTGAAAAGGAGAAAGAATCAGAGAGAGAGAGAGAGAGGGGACGATATGTAAGAGAAAGAGAGAAGATGAAGAAACGAGAGAGATCGTCAAGGAAGGAAGAATGAAAGGGAGATAGGGGAGAGAAGAGGGGGTGGAAATGTGCTGGAAACAGATGATAGAGATAGGAGAGCAGCCTATAAATGCATTACAAAATTTAGTCGAGTCTCAGAGTACCAAATCATCATTACCACCACTACCATCATCATCATCATCATCATCATCATCATCATCATCATCATCATCATCATCATCCTCATCATCATCACCCCCATCATCATCATCATCATCACCTTCCTCATCATCATCATGGACATCACTACAGTCACCATACCACCCACAATATCCCAACAACTAACCACACCATCGCCATCACCACTATCACCACACCATCACCATCGCCATCACAATTACCATCATCCTTATCATGGACACTGCCCACACCATCGCCAAGCTCATCATCATCACCATCATGATTTTGATCATCATCATCATCGCCATGAACACCACCACCACCACCACCACCACCACCATCACCACACCATCATCCCCACCACCGTCATCATCATCATCATCATCGCCATGGACACCACCATAGTCACCATCACCACCAATGACTACCCGCCATCACTAACGTCATCATGGGATTGCACCTAGAAAGTTCACGTCCGAGGGACAAGTCTGTTTGTGGAAGACCAGCATCCACCCATACATACCGGCCTCCCTTCTTCATACCACCGATCTTATGCACGGAGAATGCCAAGACCGATACAGCTTGGCACCGAAGACATCGCATTTCATTTCTACATTTGAATGACCAGGAGCAACGTAAAATAAAGTGTCTTGGTCAAGAACATAACACACAGCCCGGTCTGGGAATCGAACTCACTAACTAAAGGTTGTGAGCCAGGCGCTTTAACCACTGAGACATGAACCTTCACAATTACTAATATAGCTGGCAGAATCATTTGTGCGTTGAACAAGATGCTTCATGGTATTTTTTCCGGTTCATTTCGTTCTAGGTTCAAACATTTATCGTTTATATTATTATATTTATTTATTTTTGTTCCGCCAGAGAGACATTCCTTTGTTCCACTCCAGTGCACCGCGCAACACGTCTTAAAAACATGGAAATGAATTTCAAGGAGCCATATTTGTCAAGAATCCAAAGACAAAGTGTTCGTAATAGCGACAATACTTACCATGCTAAAAATGAAATACAACTATAACAACAAAAGCGAAAGAAAAGAAAACAAAACAAAACAGCATTAGCAACGCTGGTAATAATAATAATGATAATAATAATAATAATAATAATAATAATAATAATAATAATAATAATAATAATAATAATAATAATAATAATAACAATGAATATAATAATAATGTTGAGCAAACATTAATATTGTGCTTATGGAATAAATCGATATATTTATATGCGGGAGAAAATGAAAGATGTATTCTAAAAGCATAGATTTGCTCCATTTTAATGATCCTTATGGAAATTAATATAGTATAGAAGAATGTTGTTTGAATGAAGTTTTTCAATAGCGAGACAAAGCGATAAGAAATAAAATAAAGTGTAACAGACTATAGAAAATTTGTGCGCATTTGTGTAAAAGTATTCTCTTCTTTCGCTTTAACATACAATACATTTAACATTAGTAAAACGAAAATTCTACATACAACGGAGAAGGGACTTTTATTCTCTATATTGATATTAGTGAAATTACATCTCCAATTTCTAATGAGATCATTAGATTTCAATAACAATAAATGTGTGAATGCGAGATAATTCCCCAGAATCTATAATACATGCAAATATTCTGATTAAAAAAGAATATAAAAAAAAAATTGGCTACAAAAATAAGAACTACTACAAAAAACCTATTTCATTGCAGCTTTTGTTTGTTCTAGTATCTTTCGATATTTTTTATGTTCCGAACAATGAATATGTTGTCTCCAATAAAACATAGAATACAACAAATGTATCTGTATTTTTGAGCCATTAACCATTAGGTAGGAGGTGTACCATTTGTTGTTGCTTCGTCTTGTTGAGATTCTTTCCAGTTCAAACGACCATCATGGGAAGAATAGAATTTATTTCATATTTATATGAACTTATCATTTTTTTTCTTTATTTCATATTATCTTTATTCAATCATGAGAGGAGGCAAAGCCCATGACACGTTATACAGTGTCTGAGACTTGTGGGGTGGGTGGGTGAGCAGGAAGGAGGAAGATATTCTGGAACCGGAAACCTGATCAGAATGTTTGCAACGAAGTAGATTATACTAAAAGTGCCCACCATTTTAAGTGGATCTGTTTGAAGGGGCGACGGTCTAACCCTACCACCCAAGCAGGTCTCGTTGGAATTTGAACTCAAAATACGCGAAGATGTGTAAATATCTCAAGTCATCCAATCTGATGCTCGGATAGTGCTGCTAAACCACCTTTTAGATTGATATATTTTCATAGCTACTTTCCGCGACCCTCCAAGGATGCAAGTTATATAAGACCGCAAGCGGATTGGAAATCAGACCGTAGAGAGTGAGGATAAATAGCACGAAATATTCTGTCAAGTCCTTCGATGACGCTTTCCATTTGCTGCCTTCAAACGATGGGAAATTAATCTCTATTATCTCCCCTGGCCATCTTCTCAGACTCGCAAAAATGTTGTAGCCATTTGCAACTGAACTATTATTTGGTGCCCTTCTGATTTTCTCTGACCGTGTTCATTGGATCTTTGTAAATGTACTCTAGGGGCCAGGTGTTGGTGCCGGAGAGAGGAACGCGCTACGTCAACCGTCCGTGTAATCCATGGAAAGATTTAAACTAAAAAACGTGAACAACCGGAAGTTTAAGTCATGTGCTGAAAAAGAACCGGAAGAAAGAAGATCCGCTTCTGTGTTTAAATTAAACACCACTCAAAGAATGTAAGAACCAAATCAATGGATAGATAGTCATTTATATTCTATTTCCTTGCGGAGTTTTACCTCTTACCACGAATATTTAACGATCTGTATATGAGATTAAGAGGAAATAGTAACGTTTGGCCACTTGACGTTCTAAGAGTTGCAGTAACATCGCCCTAAAACCATGCCTTACCTTGATATACAGAATCTAAAAATAGACAGAATTGGTACGGCGTTACCGTAACAACAGATTTTAGATTTGAATAACGAAAGCTGATTTCAAGTTAAACGGCCACAGGTTTGAGAAATTCATTATCCTGAATTATTTTTGGTCAAGTTCATCCATAACCAAAAGTATTCCATCTGTGTCCATCACGTATTTTCATGAGATACAGTCTTGAAGGCGCTTAGAGCGTCAGGTTTAAAATCGTGAGGTAGTAAGTTTGATAAACGGAACTGGTTGTGAGATGTGTTCTTGAGCTAAACACTTTATTTTACGTTGCGCCATTTCACTCGGCTATATAAATGCGTAGCGACGTCACTGGTGCCGGGATTTGTGGAGCTTTGACTTTCCCTTGGAGAACGTCGGTGACATGGAGCAGGGGAGGCTGGTGTGGTAATTGCTAGTCATCTTCAACCAACATTGCCCGGACTTGTGCCACGTAGAAGATCTTTCTTGGTGCAACTGCATTGTCAATAATGACCGAAGGGGGTCTAATATATTTCACATATCTCCATCTCTCTGCTCCTCTCTTTACACACAGACACACACACAGACACAGACACAGATACACACACAGACACAGACAGAGACACACACACACACACAGACACAGACACAGACAGACACACACACACACACATACACACACACACACACACACACACACATATATATATATATATGATGGTTGCCAATTCGATCTCGAGTAGAGCTATTGTCTAGAATATCATCGATGAGCTGCACGATTATGGCTTTTGAGGCCTGTCAAAGTCTTGCATGCTTTTTGACAATTAGTGCAAGAAAACTTGGTGATTGTATAGTTTACTGCTTCATCAACTTTGCTAGGCCTTTTCAAGCCTCTTTTTGATCTGCATACTTTATGACGGAGTATGCATTCGAAATCATCTTTCCATCTATAATCATTGTGCAGTTGTGCAATGTGTGATTTCACATGGCTCTTTAGCCTAACCTTACTATGACAAATCTAAATCTGTCCATATTCATCTCATGTAAGATCATCACGTTCATTAATGCTTGTTAGAACATCATTCCTATCACTTTTTCTCATCTTCCTTTTGATCTTTGCATGCTCCCTTCTCTTCCTTTCAAATTCATTCTTGCCTTCATACAAAACTTTTTTCCATTTTTCTCGACAATGCGCTGAATCTACCCAATTGTCAATTGGAACATTTATCTTATTCAATCCCGACTTCAGACAATCTTTGAACCTCATCTTTGGTTTGTTTAGGCATTCTGCAGTCTGTCATTCTAATTGTCCACTCCATCTAAATCTCTACTGCAATAGCAAAACTTCAATACTGAAGCACTTCCTTCTTTCAAGCACCTCCTCGTCACTCACACGCATTTTCCAGCTGATCCTCAAAATCTATCTGAGACACTGTTGATGAAAACGTTCCATAAGTTTTAAGTACTTACGGTACACCGTCCAAGATTCGCAAGCGTACAATTAAGAGGTTAAGATACGTGCATTGTATACTTTAATCTTTGCCGCAGGGGAAATACCATGCGTAGATCATAGGCTGATGTGCTTATTGTGCTCCCTAAGTAAACAAACTTAGACACCACAGTAAGTTTTCTTTCATACACAAAGATACCAGGTTCTATGTATGACATTCCTTGTTTTGGCTGAAAAACCGACAACAGTTTTGGTTAGATCTTGGTTAAGCCAAGTGTTTCAAAAGCCATTGAAATTGCATTCATAAGATTTTGCATCTCCTCCTCAGTTTGAGTAACAGTTTCACAATCATCTGCATAGAAGGGGTCTCGAATAAGAGTCGAAGATGTCCTTGACTTAGCTGACAATCTCCTGATGTTAACGATTTTTCCTGTTGTGCGATGTCTGACACATACTTTCATATGAGTCTTTAAACGCCAATTGAAAAACTATAGTAAAATAAAGGGTGAAGCGAGTTGGTGCTAGTATGTCACTTTGTTTTACCCCGTTCATGCCAGAGGTAGGCTACGAGAGCTTTCCACCAATGTTGATATTTACTTCCATGCTATCACAAAACTGCTTCAGAATAGTGAGAAACTTTACCGGGCTTCCAAGTCTCCTCCGGATCTCTCAGAAAGGCAGTTCGATTGACAGAGTCACAAATTTACTAAGATCAATGAATACTTGATAAAGTTCTGTTTGCTGTTCCACACTACCGTGCAGAGAAGATCATATCAACAGTACTCCTACCGTTTCTGAATATTTTGTTTTTGTAACATATTTCTACTACATATATATATATATATATATATATATATATATATATATATATATATATATACATACATACATACATACACACACATACACACACACATATTTATGTATGTATGTATTGTGTTTTCATTATCTAACCTATAATTATTCAAACACAGTGTATACATAAATTCTGCATTATTTCAGATATATTTCTAATACATTTTAAGGACGAAACGGTGTGATTTGAAGAAAATCAAACTGCTGTTTCTTGTGCATCGATCGACCAAGTAAAGATTCCCCCGTTGGTACGAGCAAGATAAAAGTCGACAGAACGGGTCATCTGCGGTTTATGAATTGTCTTCACCATGAAACACAGCACCGAATCAGTGACGTATCACTGACTTTCATATCTCTCGGCTCTCGTACAACACTTGCGCTCAGTCAGGTACAGCTTTCAATCAAACATGCAAAAATGGTACATAAATCGAAGAAATGAAATCACAACGGATTATAAACAAATACATCGTCTCTTGTATGAAATCTCCAAAGGAACAACATATATTGGCGTGTCCATCAACTAACTGGTGGACTTGTCACAAGAAATAAATAGCCAATTTGATAAAATGGAAACTGTAAATGCGTCAGATTAGGATATAAAAAAACAACGACTCAAGGATACGAATCGACGGTAGCGGATTTCCTACGTTACAAGGCTCCCTTGAGTCACTCATATAATATAGTTTTTGTTTGTTGTTTTTCCTAATGAATCTTTAGCTGCTTTGATTGAATCGACCTTATTTTATTAAGGCTATTTATTATTTTATTGACTTTCTGACGTGATGATGACCATAGTTGACTCCCGAAGGATTTGTGCTCAGAAATATAAGCTAATGAAATCTATGCCAAAAAGGGTTGTGGTGGGAAGGAAAAAATGATAAACATAAAAATAATCTAGCATGGTGTTCTGTTGAGTCATCGACCTCCGTCGGTGTGGAAGACAACATTGATTTCACTTTCATCAGATGCATGTATAATTATTATCGGATGCAGAAGTATATACGATTAATCGATATATACAGTATAGTATTTACTCACTCTAAATGGATAGCAAGCACAATAGTATCTTGTGAGATTTGAGATGCCAAGGTGGAGGTTTGATTTTTCTAAATAACAAAAACCAAGTACACCATTACACTCCAGCTATTCTAACTCGCAATTCTATATACTGACATGTCACCATGTCGTCCCAAAGCACTATCTCCTTAAATTTTTGTGTACTCCGGTCAGTTAGTGATCCATTGACTGTATACAAATAGAATTTGTACCAGCTTGTTGGAGCACATTACTATGTTGAACTGACTACAGTAAATATTTCCTTCAGATTAACCGTGAGATAATATGCATTACTGAAGTTAAACTGACGTGTTTCGAACTCGATCATTTTCATTAATCAGCACAATTAATTACCGCTTTACCATGTACTTCACTATTACAGACCAGACAATAGCATCTCAATCTATTGTATTGAGGTTGTTGTGACCCCCTTCGGTCATGAATGACCATGGGATTGCACCCAGAAAGTTACCCTCCAAGGCAGAAGTCTGGGCAAGGTTATTTATGGAAGACCAGCAGTCGCCCAGGCATACCAGCTTCCCCTATCCACGGCACCGATGTTATCCGAGGGAAAGGCAAAGACCGATACAGCTTGACACCTGTGACGACGCAGCTCATTTATTAACGTGCAAGTGGCAGAGCACTTCACGGACACGTGTACTTTTAACGTAGTTCTCGGGGAGATTCAGCGTGGCACAGAGTGTGACAAGACTGGCCCTTTGAAATACAGGTACAAGAGAAACACGAAGAAAGAGTGAGAGAAAGTTGTGGGGAAAGAGTACTGCAGGGTTCACCACCATCCTCCGCTGGAGCATCGTGGAGCTTTAGGTGATTTCGCTCAATAAATACTCACAATGCCCGGTGTGGGAATCGAAACCGCGATCCTTCGACCGCGAGTCCGCTGCCCTAAAAAGTGGACCATTGCGCCTCCACTTCTATTGAGGTAACTGTAATAATATTGACTTCAGATTTCGAAGCAAGGCCAGTAATTTCAGAGAGTTATTATATGTTTCATTGTAAATTTTATGAATTAAGTTTAAATATTTTCTTTATAATAAAAAAATTGTCCGACAAAGTTTCATCTATATTTGAAAGGATTGACCAAGTTCGTTGATAAGTTGTCATTAATTGTGTTCATACAACATCGTTCAAGAAGCAAATCATTTGTATAAATTATTCCCAGCGCTGCATAGCAAGAGAGCTTCGTTGTATATTTTTTACATGGTTTCTTTAAATGCAGGTCCATATGGGACGAGTGAAGGGAAAGAAGGGTGTAGAAATTTAATCTACTTTCGGGGGCTGCGAGAACAGGAAGCGGGATCATAGATGTTAATGTTAAATATGAAGCGATTGCATCAAGGTCTGGAAGGGGAGACTTTTGGTGAAGTTTGTAGCTGCACCACGGGAATGCTGAGAATAGCGCGGAATTGTGGTTGCATCTGAGGACCTTGAAGCTCAGCTATGAGGATGGGAATACTCATTAGTTCATTGCATTACTATAGCTTATTTTGTTTTCCTTCCCCGAAATAATGTAAGATGGCGAGAATCCCGTGAGATTTGAAATCAGTACAACGAAGCCGAACAAAACCATATACGATAAAATATATAATCCGGTCCAGGCTTCCAATGACTCGGCCATTTTTACCGTGAACACACAATTTTAATATTAAAACATAATTCCTTTGTTTGCGACAATGTTCTTTAAATACTCTTGAGATTATTGCAAGAATTATTAAACAAACAACAGAATAAAGCAAAACATAATTAAAACAGAAAATAGGAAATATATACAAAGCAAAAACATACAAAAAATCCACCCATCAATATTTGTAATCATTCCATTACTTCATCTCAGCAGAATTGTCTTCATATTTTAAGGAACAGTTGTATGAATTCATTTTATCATAACACTGTCAAATCTAATTTTATACTAAAATTAACATAATAACTACATTAGCATTCATTGAATTTAAACAAACCTATTTTTCCAAACCTTTTTGTAATTTCATTAAATATGCATTCTATTTTGCGCTTTCCTATCTTTAACTTCTTTACTGCTTCTTCAATTCTTCAATTATATTTGATTATTTGATTTTACTTCACACTTTATTATAATTATTCTTGTTGTTATCATTATCATTAATATTATTATTACTATTATTATTATTATTATTATCATTATTATTATCATTATTATTATCATTAATATTATTATTATTATTATTATTATCATTATTATATCATTATTATTATTATTATTATTATTATTATTATTATTATCATCATTATTATTCAGGCCTTGTGCCTATAGTAGAAACGTTTATTATTATTATTATTATTATTATTATTACTATTATTTCATTCTACCGAACCCATACAAAAATATCAATATTACATCTGCCCTTATTTATACCTACGTGTCGGTATAAAATGCTTGCACTACGTAGTACCCGATGTATTTGAAATGTGATGATGTTCATGATGACGATAATGGCGAGCGTGTTGTGAATGATGTAGCAAAGCGCACATTTCATCTAGGACATAACATCCATGACCATTCTTACGTTTTTTTTTTCTCTTGCCATAACAATAACCTACGCCGATGAGAGATGTTTCGTTACTCTTCCTACCTATTTCAGCGACGCATTAAGACTCTACTCCTCATTTAACTAGCGTTGACGGTGTTTATGTTGGATAGAATTATAATCATAGCTACGAATGTTATTTTAAAGGTTTGGGCAGTGAGCTCGCCATATAAGATGCTTAAAGGCATTTCGTCCGTCTTTAAGTTTCGAATTCAAATTCCGTCATGATTGATTTTGCCTTTCGTTATTTCTGAACGATAAAATAAGTACCAGTCTAGCGCTGAGGACGCTCTAATCGACTTACACCTTGACCCAAACTTGCTGGCTTTGTGCTAAAATTTCAAATCAATATTATCTTAAAAGTTAGTCAAACTGTTTAGCTTAACTGAGTTGGCGCTTTACAAGTAATATGGTCGACAGCTCGAATCTCATCGTGCACAACGCCACTCTGCTATGTCAATGACCAAATCGATAATGTTAGCATTTAGTACCCAAATCAGCCTTGATGTAGGAGACTATTCTAAGGAAAAATACACTGCAACTCTCACCATCATTTTATATTTCTTCATTTTTTAAAGATGGTAGGATGTAGATTTGGCTGCCATTTATAAGAAGTCGAGTGTCGACTCAAGACGATCCTTTGTTTATCTTTGCTAGTACAGTATCCACCGGTAAAAAGTTTCTCTTTTTCGTGTGACCTGGTAGAAATAACAGCTATATCTGTCTCGAATCATTCCTCGTACACACAAAATTAAATCCAATGGATAAAATACTCAACTAAAAACCCACAGAGTTGTGTATTTGCAGTCACAAAAATTGCAAGACACAGTAGACATATACTCTTCATATCACACACAAATATCTTAGAAATGGAAGGACACTTTAAAAAATGTATTTACTATTATAGAAAATGTGGTGATGGCCATGGTTGGAAGGCATTTGATGGAAGTTCCGAAATATAGGGATAACTGAACTAAATTTCAATTCAAAACAATTTCAACTCAAAGCTTTCATTTTGATTATAAATATCAAAGGCGGCAAGACTAGTAAAATCGTTTGCTCGCCGGTCAAAAGACTCAGCAGCATTTGATCCGGCTTTACATTGTGAGTTCAAATTCGCCGATGTCGACTTTGCCTTTCATTTATACAAGTTCGATAACATATGTCCCAGTTGAGCACTGGATTCAATGAAATCGATTATCCCCTTCCAACAAAATTTCTGGTCTTGTGCCTATATCAGAAAGGATTATGTTAAGTTAGCTTGGTGGCAGTATCGCTAACATAATGGACAAAACGCTTATCAGTATTTACTTGGTCAGCATAACCGACGGAGCTTCTTCGTCTTTTAACAGCTCAGTTATAGAGCAACTCCACACTAAAATGGATGCAATGGGGTTGAGGCTTATTGATACGTTCTGTTCTTTAGTTTGTATTAAACATCACACCAAGGCCACCGCTTTTATGTTAGTATCACTTACTGTGGTTTGGAGTTGCAACATTTGACTCAACGAACCTCATGCTGTTGAGTGTGAGTTTTATCGCCAGCATCAGTGAGTGGTCCCGGGCAGCTCTGGTGTCGCAGTGCAAGGGGCCAAAACAACTGCAGAATTGCTTCTCCACCTAATGCGGCATCTAATCCTGCATTAGGAGACTGATTAGAGCAAAACCACCAGCTCACAAATGTTCAACCCTGAATGTGTCACATTCGAGTCCCTGTCATATGTGTCATCTAAAATTTTGTGATAAGGCGGCGAACTGGCAGAATCTTTAACACGCCGGGCAAAATTCTTAGCAGCATTTCGTCCGCCCTTTACGTTCTGAGTTCAAATTCCACCGAGGTTGACTTTGCGCTTCATCCTTTCGGGGTGAATAAAGTAATTCCCAGTTGAGCACTGGGGTCGATGTGATCGACTTACCCATGTTGTAAGAATCCTTACTGAAATAGTTATTGATCTTGTTAATGTTATAAAACTTCGGCTCAGTCCGTATCGGGCAGACTTACGATCAAACTATTCCAGCTTTGGCCATCCTATCTTTTACTTTTTTTTTAATCCCGGACTATATATTTTCCTTTTTATTCTTTCGTCTCTTGGATACAGAACAAATGGCAGATGCATGACCACCACCAGGGACTAGTGGGTGAAAAGGATATTCAGACCTGAGATCCAATCCAAATTCTTGCAACAGAGTCTCATCGACTGAAAGAACCCAAGGACCCAGTGGTGGTGGTCACATGAGGTAAAGGATTCACCCTAAGACACTGCTGTCCCGTTTGTCGTTTGTTGTTTTTCATAACTGATAGCGGTGTGCAATTTTAAGATAATTTGAGAGAGCTGCTATTTCTATTCACATCGATATAATGTCTACAGCCAAGAAATATATTGGTATTGTTTAACTCTAGATAACATTAACCGAGCAAACCTGTGATCGATGACGAAGCATAAATCTCGTTTATCACGTTTACAAGTATCTAGGACTGCATCGGTGATAATTTTCCCTGTTCAAAAGGTATGTTAAACTGAAAGAAAATTTAGCTTATTTCAAGAAGATTCAGTAACAAAATTCAGGCGCTTTTAATTTAACCATTGCATTCTCTTTTGACGCCAAAACATTTTTTAAGAGTTTAATCATTATAAAGTACAAAAGTTAAATTGATTTATTTGACAATTTAGGTTTTATTATTTTTTTATATGAAAGTGAATGGTGTAAGAGCTGATTTACCACAGAATTCTGTATTACATATTAATAACATTACAGCTGTGACATAACTTCTTTCATATACTGTCGCTTAGATTGCTTCAGACATTGAGTCGTAAAAGTTGACACTTAGTGCTCTTAATATTCTCTTTACATTTCGGCAGACACGAACTTCAGGTCTGTGGTGCAATGCTTAACTGTTGTTTAAAGGGAGACCTTTGTGACGAAAAACAACAAAAATTATTGACAGTAATGTGAAATAAGTACAATCCAAACACATTGTCTTCAGCAATATTAATTTAGTTTTCAAGCAGCAAGCTGGCAGAATCGTTACTGCTCCGAGTGGGGGGAAAAAAGACACAATGCTAAGTGGTATGTCTTTCGACTTCACGTTCTGATTTCAAATGTCGCTAGGGTCCACTTTGCCTTCAAACATTTTTTTTTTTTTTGGTGGTGGTGGCAAGAGTTAATAAAATAAAGTACCAGTCAGGTATTGGGGTCAATGTAATTGATTCAGCCTCTTCTCTAAAATTGCGGGCCTTGTGCCAAAATTTGAAACTAATATTACTGAAGTTAATGCTGCTACTACTACTACTAATTTTACTGCAGCTGGCGTTACTACTACTACTACTACTAGGAATGGTTTTGAAACGATAATAAGCTGGATTTCATGTATGACAGTCATACATGTACTAATAAAAATTAGATTGCTCTGTTTGTCAGAAAATAAAAGCTTGATCAAGAGCGTCAGAAATCCTATCCAAACTCTATATTTATATATAATTTCAACAGTGATGTACTGAAAGAAATAACTCAGTGTTCAGCAGATGTATTTGAACATAGACAATTCCAGGTATATCAATTAAGACAGGAAACCTTGATTTATTAAAATTATTTCCGCCTCGAGAGGTTGTATTATAATCACTTAAATAAAAAACAAATGCGCCCTTTTTAAAGCCTAGCCAAGCTCATGGACTCGGTTTCCCGGTTTCAATAGCGTATGAGTTCCCCAGCGGGACGGGACGGCAGTCCATCACAGCGTTACTCATTTTTGCCAGCTGAGTGGACTGGAGCAACGTGAAATGAAGTGTTTTGCTCCAAAACACAACGCGTCGCCCGTTCCAGGAATCGAAACCACAATCTTACGATCATGGTGCTGACACCCTAACCACTAAGCCACGCGCCTTCACATTATAATCACTTAATTACAATTAAATCCAACAACATGCCATAATGAAAAAGAAGACAGGATTATTGTCTGGAGATACGAGCACAGCTGCGGATATGTATTTCTGGTTCAATAACCGTCATAAGGACATCAAATTTCAGAGATTGTTTCTAGCCGCTTTAGGACTGATAAAAATTTGCAGAATACATTTACGATCTAATCTAAGTAATCTGAGTACTTTTAATAGAGAGTGACTAGTCGCATGTGTATGCGTTTGTGTTTTGCTGATATTGGCGAAAGACCTAGGCATTGGCAAGAAAACTGACAACAAAAAATCCGAAGGTCTTATAATAAGATTATAATAAACAAAATTATTCTGCCTGGCATGTGTTCCGCTCCCGAGTTGCAGATAATATTCCTTGTCTGTCACCACCAGAAATTCAGTTCACCAATAATGAATTGGCTTGCTCGAAACGTATAACGAAGAATGGTGTTAACACCAAGTTCTTTATAGAATAAATAAGACAAACATAAACACGATTCACATACATAAGTCGCCCGGAATAAAGTGTTTAAAGCATTGGTCTGAAAGACAGTCAATTCTGTAAAAATTTCATTCAGAGGTGGTGGTAGTAGTAGTAGTGGTAGTAGTAGTAAGAGGATAGGTGGAGGAGGATTAGCGTAACCTTATCAAAAACTTCCCAATCATGATTAATACGTCTTAATATTTACAAGCAGAGTATAGCGGGAGCTGGGAGAAACGTTAAAAGTTCAGATTGTTTACAATCTGAGTTCAAATCTCCGGGCGGTCAACTTTGATAGACATCCTTCAGGGATTGAGAAAACAAAGCACTAGTAATGCACTAGAATGGATGATATCGAATCCACACCTCACAATTTTTTTTTACATTTTGCCTTAATCAAAAGCCATTATTTTCTAATATTACGCGCATCTGGAATTGCACCATTCAGAGTAGCTTTCGCTTTTGGAAACGGTAAGGTGCGAACACTGTGAACATTTTCTGCTACTGTTAGTCGTCGGGCAATATTAGAAAACTTCATTTTGGCCGGGAAAGTAGTGGTTGCGTTTAAATTCTTCTGCACTTCTTCATACAGATTTCCAGACAGCACCCGGTTATATTCTAAGTCTTTCCCTAATACGGCAACATAGTTGTTACTAATAAGTGAGAATGACATGGTGATGATTTCTTCCACGGTTTCGCTCTTTGTTATAGATGCATGTGTAATCGTGAGCAAAGAATCTGTTCACTGCCCTTCAACCGTTGATCGAGCAGAATATCTCGGAGGTGACAAATGGAGACGAAGAGAAGGTTGTACCATAAGTCAGTTACGCATTTGCCGTTAAGTAAACTGGAACAGCGTGACCATATCAGGCCAAATTATTCTACCAGTGAGATCTAGCCTCTCACACCAACCCTACAATATCGTTCTAAAATTAACTGTTAGTATAGGCGTAGGAGTGGGATTGTGGTAAGTAGCTTGCTTACGAACCACATGATTCCGGGTTCAGTCCCACTGCGTGGCAACTTGGGTAAGTCTCTTCTACTATAGCCTCGGGCCGACCAAAGCCTTGTGAGTGGATTTGGTAGACGGAAACTGAAGGAAGCTCGTCGTATATATGTATATATATATATATATATATATATATATATATGTATGTATGTATATGTATAAGTTTATGTGTCTGTGTTTGTCCCCCCAACATCGCTTGACAACCGATGCGGTTCGGCAACAGAGAACGACAGAATAAGTACTAGGCATTCAAAGAATAAGTCCTGGGGTGATTTGCTCGACTAAAGCGGTGCTCCAGCATGGCCACAGTCAAATGACTGAAAAAAGTAAAAAAACAAAAGGAGTTATCTCATCAAAACCTGAAAGCTATAGGACAATACATGATGAATTCAAAACAATGTGAATAAATAAACTGAATGCTAAAAAGGTTAATAAATCGAACCCACGACGTTATGAACGTCAGGCTCACACCCCGAACCACTACGCTACGTGTCGTAGAAATACGCAATACACTTATGCAAAAAGAAGTAACCGTTCTCCTGCGTCTTTTATTCGACAACCAGCTTTGAAGTAAGCTCTGGATAACTATTAATTATAAATGTAACACAATATGTTCAGATGGTTTATATAAATTAACTCGCATTGTTGGCTAAATAAATCGTTATTGTTCCTATTTCGTGCTCGCTTATAACCTTCAAGTATTCTAATTGGATTTTATAAAGCTTCGCTTTGCTTCTAATCTTCTATTAATGTTCAAATACAAAAAGAATGTGCTGCTTCTTCTGAGCAATACTTTCGCACAGTAATCTCTTAATACGTCATAAACCATGTGATTGAAGTTTGGTTAAGCTCTTGAATGAGTGAAGTTAAGTGCGTCTTATATTTAGTAAGCCCTTCATACGCTGCTTATTTTTCCATCCCAATGTTTTACTTCCTACATATATATACATACATATGGAAGTATGTATGTATGAATTGGATGAATGTATGGATATTTCCATGCATATGTATTCATGTATTAACGATATATGTATGTACCTAATATATATATAAATATATATAGGTTATTAAGAGGGAAAATGCTAAGCATTTAGTACAATATTATAATAATATTATCTATCCTAGTCTATTGTTTGCTTTATTTGGTGACGTAGAAAGCACACCATATCAGCTTTGCATCTGTTATGAATGAAAGTGAAAAAACAACAGAACGCAATGAAAAACAGAAATCAAAAAGAAAGAAAAAGTACCACATCGAAAGAAAAACCAAAGTAAAAAAAAAAGAGAGATAAAGAAGGGGATGAGAAAAAGGGAGGGTGAGAGAGAGAGAGAGGGGGAAGAAATAATAAGTAAAAGCAGAAAAAATGGTGGGAAAAACGTGAAGACAATGTAATGGAAAATGAAGAAGAAAATAGGAAGAATACAAACTACATTTTGGCGTGTGAGAGGTAAATAGTCGGTTTGTTCTTTGGACATTTGCCAGAGAATCTCACTTCAGAGATAGTCAATATTTACCAATTCCGTATTGATATATGCATTATTTGTTCAAACGTTAAGTAATACTGCCGACAAAATTTCGTATAAAATTTCAGATATTTAAAATATCGATTCGTTTTTATTCTCTCGAACAACCAATCCAAACTGCGAAGAAGGAAGTCCTTGTGAATTTGTTGTACTCATTAGTTTTAGAAACAGTAGCTATATACCTCTCAGATTTGATGCTTCAATCTTTAAGTAAGAAATAGTCATATTAGATAATGTAATCTTACAGGTTTCTCTTAAAAGATGGGATGGTTACGGCAGGAATACATTTGGTTATAGGTCTGCGCAATCAAGGGTGACTCGGGGTTGAAAATGGCTGAGCAGAAAAGAAAAAGAAAAGAAGCCTTTGGTGTCTTTAAATTCTTTATTCTTAAATCCTGTTGTTGCTGTTGTGTGTGTAAAGCAGAGAAAGAAAACGAGGGAGAGAGAGAGATGGGGGAGGGATAAGATGGTATCAAGCAGGAAGGCAGAGAAGATATAAAGAAGAAAGGTAAGATAAAGGTAACAGAGGGATTGGAAAAAAGATGATAGAGAGAAAGAAAGAGAGAGAGAGGAAAAGTGGGAGAAAAAGTAGGAGTAGATGGCTGAGAGAGAGACAGACAGACAGAATGAGGAACAGAGGCACAGAGAGAGAGAGAGAGAGAGAGAGAGAGAGAGAGAAGGTGGATCAGAAGCAGAAAAAGGGAGGGGGTAAAGTGAGATAAAGATGACAAAGTGGAGTTACAAAAAGATGACAGAGAGAAAGAAAGAGTGAGAGAGGAACAGTGGGAAAAAGAGTAGGAGTAGAAGGCAGAGAGTGACAGACAGACAGAATGAGGAACAGAGGCAGAGAGACAGAGAGGGAGAGAGAGAAGGAGAGAGAGAGAAAGGTGGATCAGAAGCAGAGAAAGAGGAGGGGAAGGTGAGATAAAGATGACAGAGAGAAAGAAAGAGTGAGAGAGGAACAGCGCGAGAGATGGAATGTGAATAGATAACACAGAGAGAGAGGAATAAGTAGCGGAACAGATGTAGAGAAAGATAGGTGGGGATAAAAGCAAAGAATGATAGAGTGGTAAGAAGATTGATATAGAAGAAATAAAGCGGGAAAGGAGAAATAGTGTTGACAGAAAGAAGATAGAGGGAGAGAGAGAGGAAAAGACAGATGATAAGAGCGAAAGATGAGAGTAGTTATTTTGGTTATCAACTCAGCTTATTGAAATGGGGATTCATCAAAGAACGATCAATACAAGAATTAATCAATCGAATTCATTCTCGAGAAAAAAAAAGGCAAAAAAGGATCACAGTATACAAGTTTTTTTATTCAAATTTTATTTTATATATTTTGTGGTTAACCAAATAATCATTTATGTCTTTATTTTTTTGTAAGGGAGGTTGTCATTGATTCGTACTTAGTTGATCTGTTGAACAGAAAAATAAAGTGAAAATAAAGTAAAATAGAATGAATGCGTTGAAAAAGACAAATATTTGTAACTTCGTTTTATTTTCCTCTCGTAATATTTGAGGGTCACTCAGTTAAATATTTGCGAATTCGTTTCAACTCAAACATAACATATAAAAGTGCATATTTCAGACATGATGCCTGTTGTCGTAGTTGTGAGTTAAACTCAGGGTATCCCTGGTCGAGTAGAATTATGATCAAATTCAAAAAAATTTTACTATCGATATTATTATCAAGATGTAGGAGACGAGCTGGCAGAAACGGAAGCACGCCAGACGAAATGCTTAGCTGTATTTCGTCTATCTTTATGTTCTGAGTTCAAATTACGCCGAGGCTGACTTTGCCTTTCATCATTTCGGAGTCGATAAATTAAGTACCAGTTGCGCATTGGGGTCGATATAATCGACTGGCCCCCTTCCTAAAAGTTTCAGGCCTTGTGCCTAGAGTAGAAAAGAATTAAAAATCTGTTTGAAGGCGGCGAGCTGGCACAATCGTTAGCACGCCGGGCGAAATGCGTAGCCGTATTTCGTCTGCCGTTACGTTTTGAGTTCAAATTCCGCCGAGGTCGACTTTGCCTTTCATCTTTCCGGAGTCGATAAATTAAGTACTAGTCACGCACTGGGGTCGATGTAATCGACTTAATCCGTGTGTTGTCCTTGTTTGTCTCCTTGTGGGCAGTAAAGAAATAGGTATTTCGTTTGTTTTTATGTACCGAGTTCAAATTCCGCCGAGGTCGACTTTGCCTTTCATCCATTCGGAGTCGATAAATTAAGCACCAGTTGCGCACTGGGATCGTTCTAATCGACTTTAACCTTCCCTACAAATTTCGAGCCTTGTACCCAGAAAAAAATGATTACTACTATCAAGGCGTAGGTGGCAAGCTGGCAGAAACGTTAGCATGCCGGGCAAAATGCTTAGCAGTATTTCGTCTGCTGTTACGTTCTGAGTTCATATTCCGCCGAGGTCGACTTTGCCTTTCATCTTTTCGGGGTCGATAAATTAAATACCAGTTACGCACTGGAGTCGATGTAAACGACTTAATCTGTTTGTCTGTCCTTGTTTAGCCCTTGTGGGTATTAATGAAATAAGTATTTCGTCTGTCTGCGCATTCTGAGGTCAAGGTCCACCTAGGTCGACTTTACTTTTCATCCTTTCGGAGTCGATAAAATGAGTACTAGTTGAGTACTGGGGTAGAAGTAATCGTCTTTCCCCACTCCCCCAAATTTCAGGCTTTGTGCCTACTGTAGAAAGGATTATTATTATCAGCAAGGCGGTGATCCGGCAGAATCGTTACCTCCCCAGGCAAAATTCTTGGCGATATTGCTTGATTCAAATACCGCCGAGGTCGATGTTTTCTTTACCCATTCGGAGTCGATAAAAAAAACCCCCAAAACCTCAGATGGTAAAGACGAAAGACATGCTGCGGAGCATGCTACCGATTATTTTCTACTCTAGGCACAAGGCCCGGAATTTTGGGGAAGGGGCCAGTCGATTAGATCGACGCCAATACGCAACTGGTACTTAATTTATCGACCCCGAAAGTCGACCTCGGCGGAATTTGAACTCGGTACGTAAAGATAGACGAAATACCTATTTCGTTACTACACACACGGGGCTAAACACAGAGAGGACAAACAAAGACAGACAAACGGCGGATTAAGTCGATTATATCGACCCCAGTGCGTAAATGGTACTTATTTAATCGAGTTAGCACGCCGGGCGAAATGCTTAGCGGTATTTCGTCTGCGTTACGTTGTGAGTTCAAATTCCGCCGAGGTCGACTTTGCCTTTCATCCTTTCGGGGTCGATAAATTAAGTACCAGTTACGAACTTGGGTCGATGTAATCGACTTAATACCTATGTCTGTCCTTGTTTGTTCCCTCTGTGTTTAGCCCCTAGTGGGTAATAAAGAAATAGGTACTTATTTAATCGATCCGAAAGTATAAAAGGCAAAGTCAACCTCGGCGGAATTTGAACTCGGTACGTAAAGACAGACGAAATACCTATTTCTTTACTACCCACAAGCGGCTAAACACAGAGGGCACAAACAAGGACACACAAACGAATTGAGTCAATTATATTGACCCCAGTGCGTAACTGGTACTTATTTAATCGGCCTCGAAAGTTTGAAAGGCAGTCGACCTCGGCGGAATTTGAACTCAGAACGTAACGAGAGACGAAATACTGCTAACGATTTGTATTTCTTTATTGCCCACAAGGAGCTAAACATAGAGGGGACAAACAAGGAGAGGCAAAGGTATTAAGTCGATTACATCGACCCCAGTGCGTAACCGGTACTTAATTTATCGACCCCGAAATGATGAAAGGTAAAGTCGACCTCGGCGGAATTTGAACTCAGAACGTAACGTAACGGCAGCCGAAATACTGCTAAGCATTCCGCTCGGCGTGCTAACGATTCTGCTAGCTTGCCGATTTCCTGTATGTTATAATAATAGCAATATTATTTCCAACGCTTTAAAAAAAAAATCCATGAAAATCATTTTTTCACGGACTACAAAGATCTAGAGAACCAATCAATTATTCCTTTTGTCTGAAGTATAAAGAACATCATAAGTAAATTACCATGGAACCAGACTCTTGTATCGTTTACAGCCTTCTTAGGAAAGACTGGTTATTCATTCAACGCTAATATAATAAATACGTGCGCAGACATGTATTTTAGACGTAATAATCGATCGTTCAATTTAATACCACAACCAGGTTCCTAGGGGCTGTTGCTGAATACCACTACGTTGTTAATATTTATAATCTGGTGGATCAGGGATGATACCCGGGTTAAGCAAAAGTCTGCTGGGTTGTTTAATCTGAAAGAGATAGAACCTAAATCTACCCCAAATTACACTCACAAATCCAGAAGAAGAAAGAAAAAATCATAAGAGTATGTCATTGAATAGTTAAATCCAAGATAAATTTTGCCTAAAAGACACCACTATAGAGACTGCCTCATCTATCTCATACTTGCAATAACTAACTTCGAATTTTTGTGTGTGAGAGAGAGACAGACAGACAGACAGAGTGGGAAAGAGAGAGAGCGAGAGAGTGAGAGAGAGGGCTGCAAGAAGATTGGTACACATTTTCAATGGAGCAACGTGAAATAGTGTATCTTTCCAGTAGAACGTAACGTACCGACTGGCTTAGATATTGAACCCACGGTGCTTTAACAAATAATGTTTAATCTTTTGAAACGGTGCCCAAAATAAGACAAAATACTTTTCTGCTCTAGGCTCAAGGCCCGAAATTCTTAGAGAAATGGCCAGTTGATTAAATCGACCTCAGTACGCAACTGGTACTTAATTTATCAATCCCGAAATGATGACAGGTAAATCAACCTCGGTGGAATTTGAACTTAAAGGCAGACGAAATACTGCTAAGCATTTCGCCAGGCGTGCTAACGTTCCTTATTTCTTTATTTCCCACAAGGGACTAAACATAGAGGGGACAAACAAGGACAGACAAATGGATTAAGTCGATTACATCGACCCCAGTGCGTAACTGGTACTTGATTTATCGATCCCGTAAGGATGAAAGGCAAAGCCGACTCCGGCGGAATTTGAACTCAGAACGTAGCGGTAGACGAAATACCGCTAAGCAGTTCACCCGGCGTGCTGACAATTCTGCCAGCTCGCCGCCTTAAATAAGACAAAATTCATTAGCTTGTTGATAATTCTTGAGACAGTTGAGGGATAAATAAATAAGCAGTGAGGTAATGTTTTTATTTTTGTCCACTCTCCTACGCAGAGCACCCAGATGTCCCTCAGACCCCATCTTTACGGCATTTATGAATGGGGACACGTTCTACGAAGCCGTTAATGATGTTTTAAAAGGCAGGATGGTGACGAATGGAACATGTTTAAGCACAGATCTGCTACATTAGGGATGATTCGAGGCACCGACCCTCCAACCACCACCTTTACCACCACCACTACCACCATATTCTGTCTGTTCTTACCACCTTCAACAGCAGTAGCAGCCGTTCAAGAATTTGGACCTGGAGGTCTCCATTTCCAGCGACTTCAAGGGCCACCTCCCAGTGGTGCCGGTCGCCAACGAAGAGCCCTCGACTAGAACAAGACGACCAAAGTTTCTTTTTCTAAGGTCTGGGGTCTCCCGTCCCTAAGCCCTA
The DNA here is from genome assembly GCF_006345805.1 of Octopus sinensis. NCBI lineage: Eukaryota > Metazoa > Mollusca > Cephalopoda > Octopoda > Octopodidae > Octopus > Octopus sinensis. Next base: position 58,701,876 of record NC_043012.1, on the reverse strand, counting down.
GACCATCACCTAATAACCTTACCCGTCTTGTTGCTTAACAACAACAACAACAGTAGCAGCAACAACAAAAGCATCAGTCGTGAAGCATACTATGTTGTCTTAAGGCCTTTGAATTGGCGATACATTTAGGTTATCAGTTATTGCTGTTGATGCTGTGTTTTTGTTGTTGTTGGTGCAGTTGTTTTTGTTGTTGTTATTTATCTCAAACAAAGTCTGCACCGGCAGAGAACAAACCTGAGATCAAAGGTATTCCAGTCATGACCCCCGCTTACATTATTAAGTAGTCATAGTGCACCATAGACAACAATATAGAACGTGCTTCATTTTAAAAACGGTGAAGTGCAATTTGTGGCTGATTTGACTGCTCATTCTTGCAGGTCGAGTAAACTCATATGGCCATCCTCGTTGGCTAATTATCAGTTAATTTATTTGGTGGTGGTGGTGGGGTAAATCACTGGAATATTTGTCAAAATAACATTCTGTCAAATGACATGTCTTCAAATTTACACACTTCAGTACTCCAAGATAAAACGATATCAAGAAACAGAGCAGAGGTGGGGGGCTTCGATGGTAGTGATAGTAGCAGTAGTAGCAGTAGCAGCAGCGCTTGGAGGCAGGACGAGTTACTGTTGCAGTTGCTTCTTATCTTTCGCTTCTTCTTTTTTCCTTTCCTTGTTCTTCTCTACCTAGTTTTCTTTTCTTCTCTCTTCTAGATCCGTTTTTCTCCTTTTCGACTCTCTCTTCTCCTCCTCGTCCGCCATCTCCTCATCCTTTGTCTTCTTCTTCTTCTTCTACTACTACTACTACTACTACTACTACTATTGCTGCCGTTGCTGCTACAACTACTTCTGCTTCCCTCCGTTTTGATCATCATCATCCACTTCCTTCTTCTTCTTCTTCTTTCTTCTTCTTCTTCTCTTCTTCTTTAGCTCCTATTCAAACTTGATTGAGTAGACTTATGATCAAAGAAACACATTCCACATGCAAGCCACTCACCCTTTCCTACCCAAACATATGTACGTAGCACAAACACTATCAACATCTGTCAGTTCCATATTTAAACACCACCTGGTGTTTTTTTGAGCGAGATACCTAACTGCTATGTCTAGCAACTCAAGTCATCATTTACGATAGAAATTCCCGTCTTGGAACACGCCACGAAAGATACAACCCAATCTATCTTGAACTATGCAGCTCAATATTATCACAGCTATCCGTTCCCTGTACACTTAAAACCGTCGGGACTGATCTAAGCCATATCTGACTGCTCCTTCTAGCAATTCAAGCGACCACTTTGAAAAGGAAGTCCTTATTTGGAAGAGGTCACCAAAAATACAGCTGAACAGATCGAGAGTCATGTACTCTTTTACTTGTTTTAGTCCTTTGACTGCGGCCATGCTGGAGCACCACCTTTAGTCGAGCAAATCGACCCCAAGACGTATTCTTTGTAAGCCTAGTAGTTATTCTATCGGTCTCTTTTGCTAAGTTACGGGGACGTAAACACACAAGCATCGGTTGTCAAACGATGTTGGTGGAGGGGGGACAAACACAGACACAAACACACACACACACACACACACACACACACATATATACATATATACGACGAGCCTCTTTCAGTTTCCTTCTACCAAGGCTTTGGTCGACCCGAGGCTATAGTAGAAGACACTTGCCCAAGGTGCCACGCAGTGGGACTGAACCCGGAACCATGTGGTTCGTAAGCAAGCTCCTTACCACACAGCCACTCCTAGGGCAAGTTTATTACATATGTTAGTTCTTTGTTCAATTTAGTCAATTCAGGTGTGATCTGAGCAATATTTGACTGCTGTATCTAACAATACAAACAACCACTTATAAAACAGATTTCCCTTCTTGGATCATGCCACGAAAAATAACACCATAACAATGGTAGGCTGCTGCTTCTAGATAAGATATGATGAACAATTTCTAAGACCACATATTATATTTAAAGTATTTCAGCTGTGGAGATCAAAAGAAGCAATATACATCTACCAATGACAGAGAAACCACGCTAACGAGACAGATTAAACACATACCAATAATACCAAACAATATAATAAAAGTGGTCTACGATGGTAAGTGGGTCGGTATGGGAATGCGATAGGCTCTGAGACGGAGTATGACTACAACAGGGAGTAATTAGTAAATCTGTAAGATAAAATTCAACTCTCTTGTAGTAAGTAACCTCATGGGGAGATATGCTATACTTACGCATTTACGTGTATTTACCGACCTCTCTATCTATCTATCTATCTATCTATCTATCTATCTATCTATCTATCTATCTATCTATCTATCTATCTATCTATCTATCTATCTATCTCTATCTATCCATACATACACAAATGCATGCATACATACATACATACATACATACATACATACATACATATATACATATATGTATATATATATATATGTGTTTGTGTGTAACATTATATGATATAAGTATAATGAAATCACTGGCGCGTTAATAGTGTTTTGTGTCAATACAATGTTATACTAAACACCGTATCTCTAGATTCTAAGCAAACACATGGTTCCGGGTTCAGTCCCACTGCCTGGCACTTTGGGCAAGTGTCTTCTACTATAGCCTCGGGCCGACCAAAGCCTTGTGAGTGGATTTGGTAGATGGAAACTGAAAGAAGCCCGTCGTATATATTTATTTATGTATGTATGTATGTATGTACGTATCTATCTATCTATCTATCTATCTATCTATCTATCTATCTATATATATATATATATGTGTGTGTGTGTATATATATATGCATGTGTTTGTTAATGTCTGTATTTGTTTCCCCACCATCGCTTGAGAACCGATGCTGGTGTGTTTACATCTCCGTAACCTAGCAGTCGGTGCAGCAAAAGAGACTGATAAAATAAGTACTAGACCTACGGGGGCGATTTGTTCGACAAAAGCATGACCGCAGTCAAAAGACTGAAACAGGTAAAAGAATCAAAGTAGACAACCGTGATGCAATGCATTACCATAAAGGAAAACTCTAATTGTCAGTAAATATGATTAGGGTGTTAGGACACCTACACTGCTAGAAATAAAAGCTAAAAAGCTCAAACTGTATGCATATCTACTGACAGCGATGTAGGTGTCCTAACACCCGAGTCATATTTAGGGGCATATGTATACGTGTGTGTATGTGCGTGCGTGCGTGTGTGTATCTTATGGTCTTCCTACATTTTCCGCCTACCAAATTCATTCGCAAGATTTTGGCACGTCTTATACTATAACCTCGGTCGACCAAAGCATTGTGAGTGGATTTAGTAGACGGAAGCTGAAAGAAGCCTGTCGCCTATATATATATATATATATATATATATATAATGTTAATTCTTAATTAAAAAAGCTTGTCGCATATATATATATATATATATATATATAGTCAGATAACCGAAGAGATGGTGTTGTGGATTTCCACTTCGGCATCTGAAACTCAGAGTTTTATCTTGACTATTGAGTAATGTAACATATTATTTTATAGATATTTATTTATATATATATATATATATTTTAATTCTTAATTTCTATTTTATTTACTTACCAGTTTACTAGTATCAATTTACATACTACGTATCTATAGCATTAGTATTAGCGCATATTATATTGCAATATATGACAACTATACTCATGTACCTACTTTCACCTTCTCTTTTCTTAACACCGGAGAAGGTCATACAGATGTTGGCGTGTTTACATCTCCGTAACTTAGTGGTTCGGCAAAGGAGATGGATAGAATAGACACTAGGCTTACAAAGAGTAAGTCCTAGGTTCGATTTGTTCGACTGAAAGCGGTGCTACAACATGGTCGCAGAGAAATGAACTGAAACAAGTAAAAGAATAAAAGAATACAGTGTTGGATAAAAATTGACAGACATATTCTGTAAATTAGTGTAGAGTCTGCGCATATTCTCTTTCTCTTTTTAATTTAAAGCTTATTTCGACCGGCCACCTGCTTCCTAGCAATGCTGTGAATGAAGGCATCCTGTTTCGTTCTTCATCGTTTAATTCTTAGAAAGACTTGCAGCTTTTTATTCATTCATTTATTTATTAATTTCTTTTAGAATTATGTATGTATGTAGTCGGTTTATCTATCTATTTATCCATCTGTTTATCTATCTATCTATCTATCTATCTATCTATCTATCTATCTATCTGTATAACTATGTACCTATCTATCTATCTATCTATCTATCTGTTTATCTATCTATCTATGTACATCTCTCTCTCTCTATCTATCTATTTGTCTATCTATGCATCTGTCTGTCTGTCTGCCTATCTATCTATCTATCTATCTATCTATCTATCTATCTATCTATTTATCTATCTATCTATCTACCTACCTACTTATATATCTGCCAATAAATATATTTGTATGAGTATATCTTTAATATATTTTGATTGTTGACTCTTTTCATACAAACATGTGTGTATACACGACTCAGTCTCTCTCTCTCTCTCCCTCTCTCTCACTCTATCACACACACACACACACACACGTCCCCGTGTGAGCATATGTGCAGTTGACTTCTTGTAGATGTTCCAATTCAAATCTCGATTTGGTGGGTCTCAATTGACTATGAAAAACCTATTAATACGCACAGGCTGGCTCAATTCGTAAGAGACGGCAATCTGATATTAACCAATATATTCCTTTTCCATAATTCATTCCATATAAATATATTAATATATGTGAGAAAATAATGCCTTTATTGTTCTTATTCGGAATAAAAATGAACGGGGTGAAGCTTCGTAGCCTAATGCCATGTATCACCGGCACTTTTAATTTTAAGCTCGGGTTTAGTGAAAATATTACATATCGAACATGGCGGGTTGCAGTTATGGTTGTTGTTTTGGTGTCTTGCGCAGAACAGCTTTGATTGAAAAAATCGAAAATGAAAGGAACGAAGGCTAATAGCGTTGTATTTTCGTATAATGCGTAAGTCCTGAACTGTGCAGACTATGTAATTGTGAAGGCGCCTGTCTTAATGTTCTGGGCATTCGACTCATGATCAGGAGTTCGATTCCCAGCGGCGCGTTGTATTCTTGAGCAAGACACTTCGTTTCACGTCCCTATAGTCTTACTCAAGTGGAGGCGCAATGGCCCAGTGGTTAGGGCAGCGGACTCGCGGTCATAAGATCGCGGTTTCGATTCCCAGACCGGGCGTTGTGAGTGTTTATTGAGCGAAAACACCTAAAGCTCCACGAGGCTCTGGCAGGGGATGGTAGTGATCCCTGCTGTACTCTTTCACCACAACTTTCTCTCACTCTTACTTGCTGTTTCTCTTGTACCTGTATTTCAAAGGGCCGGCCTTGTCACTCTCTGTGTCACGCTGAATATCCCCGAGAACTACGTTAAGGGTACACGTGTCTGTGGAGTGCTCAGCCACTTACACGTTAATTTCACGAGCAGGCTGTTCCGTTGATTTGGATCAACCGGAACCCTCATCGTCGTAACTGACGGAGTGCTTCCAAAAAGTCTTACTGAGCTAACAAAAACGAGTAGCACCTGTAATTCAAAGGTCCGACCTTGTCCCATTCTATGTATTATGTTAAATCTCCATGAGAACTACGTTAAGGATACGTGTGTCTGTAGAGCATTCTGACTCTTGCACGTTAATTCTAGGAGCAGGTTGTTCCGTTGATCGGATAAACTGGAACACTTGTCGTCGCTACCGACAAAGTGCCAGACTTTGTTTGTTTTAATACCAGCCTTCATTTTCATACAATAGAATGAGTGAGAGCCCGTAGCCTAGTGCTGCATTTACGAATGTGAGATCGTAATTTTAATTCTGACACCCGGTGGTGTGTTGCACTCTTCTGAAACAAATGATTAATTCACGCTTCTCTCCAATCACGTTTATATATTGTGTGTGATACATTGCGCATCTGTACGGGCAATGTAGTTTCGATGGAGATGGGTGGGTTGATATGATTCCCAACCATTTAATCCCTATAATCAAATCATCTATGGAAGTTGTTCAGCATGAAATTGCAGAGTTTCTCTGTCATACTCGGGATTATATAATAAACTGTAGAATGTGACTTAAAGAATCCGGCCTTAAATCGAAGCACAACATCGCAACTTTATCATAGTGTTTTGTGCACATGGAACCTAGATTGTTATATTTTATGCTGATTTGCAACACTGTTGCCTTTTTCACAAGATGGCGACTGAAATATGAAGTAGGTCAGAGTTCAACTGCCGCTGTTTCTGAACATTTGTGTTTGGGACATGCGTAGTGGTAGTCAGATAGAAGTCTGGGCGATGTGTGATGGGAGACCGGATGTTACCGATGCAGCATGTCCCCTCTCGCCACAATACTGCTGGGTCCGAGGGAACAGCAGGACTGTTATAATTTTGGTGGTAGCGCTATCTCAGGAGCTGCCAGAATGAAATTTGTTTTAATCAATGACGAACTGCTTTAGGGGCTCCAACCCCGGATTTTCCATCGAGGTTTACTCCCGTAGCATTCTCATGACTGGGTATCACTGCAAAACAGCAGATATTTGGAGTCAGAGAATTCCTTCTCCTAGATGGATTGCCTCCCAAGACTGATGACCCCCATCTGTCCTCATGTGGTAAGTAGTACTGGATTACATGGTAGTCAGTAAAACCAGGGAAACCAGAAAAAAACCTGACTTGGCTGTAACATAGATATGTACTTGGTATTTGACAAGTTTGGGACTTAAAGGTTATAATTGCATTTCTTTTAGCATATCTTTATTTTTTTAAAAATTTGCCCGCATTGACTGGTAGAGATTGTGATTTAGGATCGCATTATAATAGGGATTTTCTTTAAACATGTAGAAATTTATGGAATTTTGTTTACCAGGTGAAATATAATGACTCTTGAGATGTATTTGAAAATATATTTAGAGCCCGTAAGACTACTAGAAACGAATTATCCATAAAACAGAGACCAAGTCCTTATGTTTGCGGTAGAGTAAAAATCCATTGAAGACCAGGTGGCTGGGGATGTTAAACAGGACAAACGTTTAAGCTTATAAAGCAATGAGCAGGAAATAAATACCGCAAAATCAACACGCTATCAATTCTCGCAACCCACAATTCTGGACTCACGTTATTTAATCTCCAGTGCCCCGAATAAACAAAAGGTAAATTTAACATCAGCCTAATTTGAAATCAGCTAAAAGACAGCTAAAAATACGATATATAGCATTTTATTCTACACACTAACGACTCCACCATCTCACGTGTTTCTGGACTAATTACACATCAAGGGAAAAAGAGTGTGAGAGCTGGTAGTACCTACAATTTGTTCCCATTTAAATGTCCAGATAGATTTTCTCCTTTTGAGCTTTTGTCATTCATTATGTCGGTGATCTGTGAATACAGCTTATGTTGCAGCCTGTAATAACTTGTTTCTTCATGGTTTGGTGTAAAGTTATCCACGACCCTGCTAAGTCTTGATATAACATGCTAAATATAATGTATTTTGACAAATATAAGAGATTTTAGGCTGGTTTTGTGTCCCGTTGGCGAATTTATTTGTATGTGCTCTAAATGCTATTTTACCTGGTTTAACATGTTTTTGATGTGAGTCGTTGTTGGCTGTCTTCGTTGTTGCTGCTGTTCTTGTTCATGTTGTTGTTGTTGTATATCTCAAATAAGATTGCCTCATGAAAAACAGCATTCCTACCGTGACTCCCCTTTGTATTATCCATTGACACTTTGTTATTCATGGATTTCAAAGCTCGACGGTCTGTGGTTTTAAAAGTAGGTAACTGCTATATCTAGCAGTCCTAGGTGCCACATAGTCGTTCTTCTTTTGTTTCGTGTGTTGTTTATGTTGCAGAGTCAGGCTATGTTATTCGATCTGGCATTATCATCTGCCTGTCCGTGTGTGTCAGAAAGAGAAAAAGAGAAAATATGTGCGTGTGTGTTCTTGTTCTTTACTCTGTGGTCAACAAACTTAGGATCAAAAGCATTCCAACGGAAGCCATTCGCCTTTTTCTTGAGTGCAGCAGGAAATCAAGGACCACAATATCCATTCGCGTTCTTTTCCACTGGTTTATCGTGAGCGTCTCTGATGTTCTCTGGTTTTGGCAGAGAAAATTGAGATAAAAGTGAGATAATGGATTTACTAAGTATTACCTTAAATATGTTGTTTATGAAGCCAGGAGTCAACTTTGTTGTTGTAGAGTTAGAGCTGTGCAGCTGAGGGTATGGACTTGAAGAAGAATGCTACAAATAACATATACGTGTGCATTGCAATTGTATGTGTGTAGTCAACTATATTGTAGATACGTGCGTGAGTAGGCGTGCATGCGTGTGTATGTTTCTGTCTTTGAATGTACACACACACAGATATACACGCATATGTATATACACACACACAAACATATATATAATATATACATACACGTGTGTGTGTGTTTATTATTTATAATAGTTCGATTCGGATCCAGGTAACTTCAGATTTCACTGGCTTATTTCTCTGTCTGTCTGTCTGTCTGTCTGTCTGTCTCTCTCTCTCTCTCTCTCTCTCTCTCTCTCTACTTGTTTATATGCATACACACACGCATACATGTATTTATATTTACCCACCATCTATTTATTTATTCCTCGTTCTCTTTAAACATATATACATATATATATATATATAATTCAAAATATCAGGGTAATAAAGATCTTAGAAATTTTTACTTCCTCTGGCCTAGCATGTAGAAAAATTAGTCAAT